>NW_024731245.1:0-8776 GCF_018991925.1 Homarus americanus | reverse complement strand
CACTGATCGAGTATAACAAACTCCCCTTATCGAGTATAACAAAGTTCCCTGGTCAGGTACAACAAAGTCCTCGATGGAGTACAACAAAGGCCCCTTATCGTGTACAACAAAGCCCCTTGATCGAGTATACCACAGCCCCCTGATCGAGTATCACAAAGGCCCCTCATCGAGTATAACAAAGTCCCCTGATCGAGCATAACAATGTCCCCTGATCGAGTTTAACAAAGTCGCCTGAACGAGTATAACAAATGCTCCTAATCGGGTATAACAAAGTCCTCTAATCGAGTATAACAAAGTCCCCTTGATCGAGAATAACAAAGTCCCCTTATCAAGTATAACAAAAAACACTGATCGAGTATAACAAAGTCGCCTGGTCGAGTATAACAAAGCCCCTTGATCGAGTATACCAAAGCCCTCTAATCGAGTATCACAAAGGCCCCTAATCGAGTATAACAAAGTCCCCTCATCTAGCATAACAAAGTCCCATGATCGAGTAGTATAACAAAGTCCCCTGAACGAGGATAACAAAGGCCCCTGATCGAGGATACAACAAAGTCCCCAATCGAGTATAACAAAGCCCTCTTATCGAGTATAACAAAGTAACCTGGTTCAGTACAACAAAATTCTCTATCGAGTAGAACAAAGGCACCTTATCGAGTAAAACAAAGTCCCCTGATCGAGTATAAACAAAGTCCCCTGTTCGAGTATAACAAAGTCCCTCATCGAGTATAACAAAGCTTCCTTAATCGAGTATAACAAAGGCCCCTGATCGAGAATAACAAAGTCCCTAGTCGCAGTATATATACAAAGTCCCTGATCGAGTATTACAAAGTCCCTGATCGCGTATATAACAAAGTCCCCTAATCGAGCTTTCTAACAAAGCCTCCTCATCGAGTATAACAAAGGCATCTGATGGAGTGCAAGAAAGGCCCTGATCGAGTATTACAAAATCCCCTGGTCGAGTGTAACAAAGTCCCATGATCGAGTATAACAAAGGCCCCTAATCGAGTGTAACAAAAGCCCCTGGTCGAGTATAACAAGGTCCCCTGATCGAGTATAACAAAGTCCCCTGATCGAGTATAACAAAGCCCCCTAATCGAGTATCACATTGGCCCCTAATCAAGTACAACAAAGTCCCCTGATCGAGCATAACAAAGTCCCCTGATCGAGTATAACAAAATTCCATGAACGAGTATAACAAATTCCCGTTATCGAGTATAACAAAGTCCACTGATCGAGTATAGCAAAGTCCCCTGATCGAGTATAACAAAGACCCCTGATTGAGTATAACAAAGTCCCGTGATAGAGTATAAGAAAGTCCCCTGATCGAGTATAACAAAGTCTCCTGTTCGAGTATATCAAAGTCCCCTGGTCGAGTATAACAAAGGCCCCTTATCGAGTATAACAAAGTACCCTTATCGAGTATAACAAAGTCCCTTGAACGAGTATAACAAAGGCACCTCATCGAGTTTAACAACGGCCCCTAAAATAGTATAACAAAGTCCCCTGATCGAGTATAACAAAGTCCCCTGTTCGAGTATAACAAAGTCCACTGATCGAGTATAACAAACTCCCCTTATCGAGTATAACAAAGTTCCCTGGTCAGGTACAACAAAGTCCTCGATGGAGTACAACAAAGGCCCCTTATCGAGTATAACAAAGTCCCCTGATCAGGTATAACAAAGTCCTCTGATCGAGTATAACAAAGGCCTCTGATCGAGTGTAACAAAGGCCCCTAACTGAGGATCACAAAGTACCCTGATCGAGTATAACAAAGCCCCCTGATCGAGTATAACAAACTCCCCTGATCGAGTATAACAAAGTCCCCTGATCGAGTATAACAAAGTCCCCCTCATCGAGTATAACAAAGCTTCCTAATCGAGTATAACAAAGGCCCCTGATCGAGAATAACAAAGTCCCTAGTCGAGTATATAGAAAATCCCCTGATCGAGTATAACAAAGTCCCCTGATCGCGTATAACAAAGTCCCCCTAATCGAGTTTAACAAAGCCTCCTCATCCAGTATAACAAAGGCATCTGATGGAGTGCAAGAAAGGCCCCTAATCGAGTGTAACAAAAGCCCCTGGTCGAGTATAACAAGGTCCCCTGATCGAGTATAACAAAGTCCCCTGATCGAGTATAACAAAGCCCCCTGATCGAGTATCACATTGGCCCCTCATCAAGTACAACAAAGTCCCCTGATCGAGCATAACAAAGTCCCCTGATCGAGTATAACAAAGTTCCATGAACGAGTATAACAAAGGCCCCTCATCGAGTATAATAAAAACCATTGGTCAAGTATAAAAAAGTTCCCTGGTCGAATATAACAAAGTCCCCTGATCGAGTATAACAAAGTCCCCTGATCGAGTATAGAAAAGTCCCCTGATCGAGTATAACAAAGCCTTCTGATCGAGTATAACAAAGTCCCCTGATCGAGTATAACAAACACCCCTGCTCGAATATAAGAAAGATACCCTGATCGAGTATAACAAAGTCCCCTCATCGAGTATAACAAAGGCCCTCATCGAGTATAAATAACGACCCCTAAAATAGTATATAACAAAGTCCCCTGATCAAGTATAACAAAAATCCCCTGTTCGAGTATAACAAAGGCCACCGATCGAGTATAACAAACTCCTTATCGAGTATAACAAAGTTCTGGTCAGGGTACAACAAAGCCCTCGATGGAGTACAACAAAGGCCCCCTTATCGAGTATAACAAAGTCCCCTGATCAGGTATAACAAAGTCCTCTGATCGAGTATAACAAAGGCCTCGATCGAGTGTAACAAAGGCCCCACTGAGGATCACAAAGTACCCTGATCGAGTATAACAAAGCCCCTGATCGAGTATAACAAACTCCCCATCGAGTATATAACAAAGGCTTTTCATCGAGTATAACAAAGTCACCTGATCGAGTATAACAAATTCCCCCTGATCGAATAAAAGTCCCCTGGGCGAGTATAACAAAAGTCCCTGATCGAGTATAACAAAGCCCTGGATCGAGTATGGCCATTGTGCTCCCTGATCGAGTATCACAAAGGCCCCTCATCGAGTTTAACAAAGTCCCCTGATCGAGCATAACAAAGTCCCCTGATTGAGTATAACAAAGTCCCCTCAACGAGTATAACAAATGCCCCCAATCGAGTATAACAAAGTCCTCTGATTGACTATAACAAAGTCCCCCTGATCGAGAATAACAAAGTCCCCTTATCGAGTATAACAAAGTCCACTGATCGAGTATAACAAATTCCCCTTATCGAGTAGAACAAAGGCACCTCATCGAGTAAAACAAAGTCCCCTGGTCGAGTATAACAAAGTCCCCCTCATCGAGAATAACAAAGTCACCTTATTGAGTATAACAAAGTCCCATGGTCGAGTACAACAAAGTCCCCTAGTCGAGTACAACAAAGGCCCCTGATCGAGTGGAACAAAGTCCCTTGATCGAGTATAACCTTTTCCCCTGATCGAATATAACAAAGTCCAACAGATCGAGTATAACAAAGTCCCCTTATTGAGTATAACAAAGTTCTGATCGAGTATAACAAAGTCACCTTATCGAGTATAACAAAGTCCCCTGATCGAGTATAACAAAGTCCCCTGATCGAGTATAACAAAGTCCCTGATCGAGTATATAAAAGTCCTATGGTCGAGTATAACAGCAACTGTCGAGTATTACAAAGTCCACTGATCGAGTATAACAAAGTCCCCTGATCGAGTATAACAAAGTCCCTGATAGATTATATCAAAGGCTCTCATCGAGAAAAAGGCCCCTGTTCGAGTTGAACAAAGGTTCCTTTATCGAGTATAACAAACTCCCCTGCAGAACGAGCATAACAAAGGCCCCTAATCGAGTATAACATCGGCCCTAAAATTGTATAACAAAGAACCCTGATCGAGTATAACAAAGTCCCTGATCGAGTATAACAAAGTCCCTGATCGAGTATAACAAAGTCCCCTGTTCGAGTATAACAAAGTCCCCTGATCGAGTATAAAAAGCCCCTTGATCGAGTATACCAAAGCCCCCTCATCGAGTATCACGAAGGCCTCTCATCGAGTATAACAAAGTCCCTTCATCTAGCATAACAAAGTCCCCTGATAGAGTATAACAAAGTCCTCTGAACGAGTATAAGAAAGGCCCCTAATCGAGGATAACAAAGTCCCCTAATTGAGTATAACAAAGCCCTCTTATCGAGTATAACAAAGTCCCGTGGTCGAGGACAACAAATTCCCCTTATCGAGTAGAACAAAGGCACCTCATCGAGTAAAACAAAGTCCCCTGATCGAGTTTAAAAAAGTCCCCTAATCGAGTATAACAAAGTCCCCCTCATCGAGTATAACAAAGCCCCCTCATCAAGTATAACAAAGGCCCTTAATCGAGTATAACAAAGTCCCCTGATCGAGTATAACAAAGTCCCCCTCATCGAGAATAACAAAGTCCCCTGATCGAGTATAACAAAGTCCCCTGAAGAGTATAACAAAGGCCCATTGTCTAGAAAAACAAAGGACCCTGATCCAGTTAACAAAGGCCCCTGATCGAGTATAACAAATTCCTCTGATCGAGAATAACAAAGCCCCCTGATCGAGTATAACAAACTCCTCTGATCGAGTATAACAAAGGCTTTTCATCGAGTATAACAAAGTCACCTGATCGATTATAACAAATTCCCCTGATCGAGTAAAAAGTCCACTGGGCGAGTATAACAAAGTCCCCTGATCGAGTATAACGAAGCCCCCTGATCGAGTATACCACAGCCCCCTCATCGAGTATACCACAGCCCCCTGATCGAGTATCACAAAGGCCCCTCATCGAGTATAACAAAGTCCCCTGATAGATTATAACAAAGGCTCCTCATCGAGAAAAAAAGGCCCCTGTTCGAGTTTAACAAAGGTTCCTTATCGAATATAACAAAGTCCCCTGATCGAGTATAACAAACTCCCTTGAACGAGCATAACAAAGGCCCCTAATCGAGTATAACAACGGCCCCTAAAATTGTATAACAAAGAACCCTGATCGAGTATAACAAAGTCCCCTGATCGAGTATAACAAAGTCCCCTGATCGAGTATAACAAAGTCCCCTGATCGAGTATAACAAGGTCCCCTGAACGATTATAACAAAGGCCCTGATCAAGTATAACAAAGCCCCCTCATTGAGTGTAAGAAAGTCCCCTGATGAAGTATAACAAAGTCCCCTGAAGGAGTAGAACAAAGTCCCCTCATCGAGTATAACAAAGGCCCTCATCGAGAATAACAAAGGCCTTTGATCGAGTTTAACAAAGGCCCCTGTTCGAGTATAACAAAGTTCCCTGATCGAGTATAACAAAGTCCCTGGTCGAGTATAACAAAGGCCCCTCATCGAGTTTAACAAACGCCCCTCATCGAGTATAACAAAGTCCCCTGGTCGAGTATATCAAACTCCCCTGGTCGCGTATAACAAAGTCCCTTGATCGAGTATAACAAATTCCCTTGATCGAGTATAACAAAGTCCCTTGAACGATTATAACAAAGGCCACTGATCAAGTATAACAAAGCCCCTGATCGTGTATAACAAAGCCCCCTCATCGAGTATAACAAAGTCCCCTGATCAAGTATAACAAAGTTCCCTGAACGAGTATAACAAAGTCCCCTGAACGAGTATTACAAAGTCCCCTAATCGAGTGTAATAAAGTCCCCTCACCGAGTATAACAAAGTTCCCTCATCGAGTATAACAAAGCCCCCCTCATAGTGTATAACAATGTCCCCTGATCGAGTATAGCAAATTCCCCTGATCGGGTATAACAGAGAACCCTGGTCGAGTATAACAAAGTCCCCTGATGGAGTATAACAAAGGCCCCTGATCGAGTATAACAAAGGCCCCTCATCGAGTATAACAAAGTCCGCTGATCGAGTATAACAAAGTCCCCTGATCGAGTATAACAAAGTCTACTAATCGAGTATAACAAAGGCCCCAAATCGAGTTTAACAAAGGCCCCTGATCGAGTATAACAAAGTCCCCTAGTCGAGTATAACAAAGGCCCCTCATCGAGTTTAACAAAGGCCCCTCATTGAGTATAACAAAGTCCTTTAGTCGAGTATAACAAACTCACCTGGTCGAGTATAACAAAGTCCCCTGATCGAGTATAACAAAGTTCCCTGATCGAGTATAACAAAGGCCCCTGATCGAGCTTAACAAAGGCCCTGATCGAGTATAACAAAGGCCCTGATCGAGTTTAACAGCGCCTCATCGAGTAGAACAAAGTCCCCTGATCGAGTATAACAAAGTCTCCTGAACGATTATAACAAAGGCCCCTGATCGAGTATAACAAAGTCCCTTGAACGATTATAACAAAGTTCCCTGATCGAGTATAACAAAGCGCCGTGATCGAGTGTAACAAAGTCTCTTGATAGAGTATAAAAAGTCCCCTGATCGAGTATATCAAAGGCCCCTGATCGAGTTTAACAAAGGCCCCTGATCGTGTATAACAAAGTCCCCTGATCGAGTATAACAAAGGCCCCTGATCGAGTTTAACAAAGGCCCCTCATCGAGTAGAACAAATTCCCCTGGTCGACTATATCAAAGTCCCCTGGTCGAGTATAACAAAGTCCCCTGATCGAGTATAACAAAGTCCATTGAACGATTATAACAAAGGCCACTGATCAAGTATAACAAAGCCCCTGATCGTGTATAACAAATCCCCCTCATCGAGTATAACAAAGTCCCCTGATCAAGTATAACAATGTCCCCTGAACGAGTATAACAAAGTCCCCTGATCGAGTGTAACAAAGTCCCCTCACCGAGTATAACAAAGTTCCCTGATCGAGTATAACAAAGCCCCTTCATAGAGTATAACAATGTCCCCTGATCGAGTATAGCAAAGTCCCCTCATCGGGTATAACAAAGAACCCTGGTCGAGTATAACAAAGTCCCCAGATGGAGTATAACAAAGGCCCCTGATCGAGTATAACAAAGGCCCCTGATCGAGTATAACAACGTCCCTGATCGAGTGTAACAAAGTCCGCTGATCGAGTATAACAAAGTCCCCTGATCGAGTATAACAAAGTCCCCTGATCGAGTATAACAAAGGCCCCTCATCGAGTTTAATAAAGGCCCCTCATTGAGTATAACAAAGTCCCCTGGTCGAGTATAACAAACTCACCTGGTCGAGTATAACAAAGTCCCTTGATTGAGTATAACAAAGTCCCCTGATCGAGTATAACAAAGGCCCCTGATCGAGTTTAACAAAGGCCCCTGATCGAGTATAACAAACTCCCCTGATCGGGTATAACAAAGTCCCCTGATAGAGTATAACAAAGTCCCGTGATCGAGTATAACTATGGTCCCTGATCGAGTTTAACAAAGGCCCCTGAACGAGTGTAACAAAGTCCCCTGGTCGAGTATAACAAAGGTCCCTCATAGAGTTTAACAAAGGCCCGTCATCGAGTATAACAAAGTCCCCTGGTCGAGTATAACAAACTCCCCTGGTCAAGTATAACAAAGAACCCTGGTTGAGTATAACAACGTCCCCTGATCGAGTATAACAAAGGCCCCTAATCGAGTATAACAAAAGCCCCTCATTGAGTATAACAAAGTCTCCTGATCGAATATAACAAAGTCCGCTGATCGAGTATACCAAAGTACCCTGATCGAGTATAACAAAGTCCTCTGATCGAGTACAACAAAGGCCCATGATCAAGTTTAACAAAGGCCCCTGATCGAGTATAGCAAAGTCCCCTGGTCGAGTATAACAAACTCCCCTGGTCGATTATAAAAAAGTCCCCTTATCGAGTATAACAAAGTCCCCTGATCGAGTATAACAAAGTCCCCTGAACGATTATAACAAAGTCCCCTGGTCGAGTATAACAAAGGTCCCTCATAGAGTTTAACAAAGGCGCGTCATCGAGTATAACAAAGTCTCCTGGTCGAGTATAACAAAGTCCGCTGATCGAGTATAACAAAGTCCCCTGATCGCGTATAACAAAGTCCCCTGATCGAGTATAACAAAGGCCCCTCATCAAGTTTAAGAAAGGCCCCTAATCGAGTATAGCAAAGTCCCCTGGTCGAGCATAACAAACTCCCTTGGTCGATTATAACAAAGTCCCCTGATCGAGTATAACAAAGTTCCCTAATCGAGTATAACAAAGCCCCCTGATCGAGTATAACAAAGTCCCCTCATAGAGTATAACAAAGTCCCCTGATCGAGTATAACAATGGCCCCTGATCGAGTTTAACAAAGGCCCCTAATCGAGTATAACAATGGCCCCTGATCGAGTTTAACAAAGGCCCCTCATCGAGTATAAGAAAGTCCCCTGGTCGAGTATATCAAATTCCCCTGGTCGAGTATAACAATATCCCCTGATCGAGTATAACAAAGTCCCCTGATCGAGTATAACAACGTCCCTTGAACGATTATAACAAAGGCCCCTGATCAAGTATAACAAAGCCCCCTGATCGTGTATAACAAAGCCCCCTCATCGAGTATAACAAAGTCGCCTGATCAAGTATAACAAAGTCCCCTGAACGAGTATAACAAAGCCCCCCTCATAGAGTATAACAATGTCCCCTGATCGAGTATAGAAAGTCCCCTGATCGGGTATAACAAAGGCCCCTGATCGAGTATAACAAAGTCCCCTGATCGAGTGTAACAAAGAACCCTGTTCGAGTATAACAAAGTCCCTCATGGAGTATAACAAAGGCCCGTGATCGAGTATAACAAAGTCCGCTGATCGAGTATAACAAAGTCCCCTGATTGAGTATAACAAAGTCCCCTGATCGAGTATAACAAAGGCCCCTGATCGAG
>NW_024731244.1:0-23868 GCF_018991925.1 Homarus americanus | reverse complement strand
AATGCTTAAGGTGAGTGAGTGACGGCCCACAGTGCTTGAGGTGAGTGAGTGAGTGAGTGAGTGACAGTAACAGTGCTTTAGGCGAGTGAGTGACAGTCCACAGTGCTTAAGGTGAGTGAGTGACGGCCCACAGTGCTTGAGGTGAGTGAGTGTGACGACCCATAGTGCTTAAGGTGAGTGAGTGACAGTCACAGTGCTTGGAGGTGAGTGAGTGATAGGCGGCGGTGAGTGAGTGACGGCCCACAGTGCTTGAGGTGAGTGAGTGACGGCCCACAGTGCTTGAGGTGAGTGAGTGACAGTGACAGTGATTTAGGTGAGTGAGTGACAGTCCACAGTGCTTAAGGTGAGTGAGTGACGGCCCACAGTGCTTGAGGTGAGTGAGTGTGACGACCCATAGTGCTTGAGGTGAGTGAGTGACAGTCACAGTGCTTGAGGTGAGTGAGTGACAGTGCTTAAGGTGAGTGAGTGACGGCCCATAGTGCTTGAGGTAAGTGAGTGACGGCCCACAGTGCTTGAGGTGAGTGACAGTGACAGTGCTTAAGGTGAGTGAGTGACAGTCACAGTGCTTGAGGTGAGTGAGTGTGACGGCACACATTGCTTGACGTGAGTGAGTGACGGCCAACAATGCTTGGGTAGGTTAGTGTGTCATGTAATCAACACTTCACACTATGAGACAGACGCTCACTGGTACACAACGGTTACGTCTAGGCATAACAGATGGATTACCTACAGAGTCGCGTAATCACTAGACGCGGAGACCAAACACACCCAATACCCATCCCAGCCACTACCTCCAACACCACCCCTAACGCCCACCAGCAACACCACCACCATCAATACCACCACCCTTATCATCCACCACCAACCACCATCGTCATTATCATCATCATCGTCGTCATCATTATCACCATCAACGCCACCACCACAACCACCATCCACACCACCACCACCATCAACACCACCATTACCATCACTACCAGCCATCAACACCACCATCACAATCAACACCACACCACTTTCAACATCACCTCCATCATCATAATTAACATCACCACTATTCATCACCATTATCATCACCGCCACCGGCAACACAACCACCACCATCAACACCACCACCAACACCACCACCACCATCATCAGTAACGCTACCATTATCAGCATCACCACCACCATCAACACCATCAACACCATCAACACCATCACCATCAACATTACCACCATTAACATTACCCTCCACCATCAACGCCACCACCACCACCACCACCACCATCAACAACGCCACCACCATCAACACCAGCACCCTCAACATCACCACCACCACCATCAACACCACCACCATCAACACCACCACCATCTGTAACGCCACCACTATCAGCATCACCACCACCCTCAATACCACCATCCTCAACACCACCACCCTCAACAGTTCCACCGCCATCAACACCACCACCGCCATGAACGCCTCCACCACCATCAACACCTGCACCACCACCGCCATCAACACCTCCACCACCCCACCACCACCACCATCAACCCCACTACCACCATCATCAACAACACTACCACCATCAACCCCACTACCACCAACACCATCAACACCCACTACCATCAACACCTCACCTCACGACCTCACCAACACCACCACCATCAACACCACCACCTCCACCATCAACAACGTCACCACCATCAACACTACCACCCTCAACACCACCATCAACACCACCACCATCAACACCACCACCCTCAACACCGCCACCCTCAACACCACCACCCTCAACACTACTTCCGTCAACACCACCACCGCCATCAACGCCTCCACCACCATCAACACCTGCACCACCACCGCCATCAACACCTCCACCACCCCACCACCACTACCATCAACCCCACTACCACCACCATCAACACCACTACCATCAACACCACCACCATCAACACCACCACCTCCACCATCAACAACGCCACCACCATCAACACCACCACCCTCAACAGCACCACCCTCAACACCATCAACACCACTACCATCAACACCATCAACACCACTACCATCAACACCACCACCCTCAACACCACCATCCTCAACACTACTACCATCAACACCAATACCACCCACAGAAGTTCCACCACTATCAACACCACCACCTCCACCATCAACAACGCCACCACCATCAACACCACCACCCTCAACAGCACCACCCTCAACACCACTACCATCAACACCATCAACACCACTACCATCAACACCATGAACACCACCACCTCAACACCACCATCCTCAACACTACTACCATCAACACCACTACCACCCACAGAAGTTCCACCACTATCAACACCACCACCCTCAGAAGTTCCACCACCATCAACACCACCTCCAACAACGCCACCACCATCAACACCACCACCCCACCACCCTCAACACCATCAACACCACTACCATCAACACCATCAACACCACCACCTCAACACCACCATCCTCAACACTACTACCATCAATACCATCAACACCACTACCATCAACACCAGGTGGTGGGGGTGTGGGACGGCATGGTGGTGGTGTGGGATGATCACAGGTGGGGGTGTGGGGCGGTGATCACAGGTGGTGGGGGTGGGAGGCAGTGATCACACAGGTGGTGAGGAGGGTGTGGGAGGCGGTGATCACAGGTGGTGGGGGTGGGGGGCGGTGGTTACAGGTGGTGGGGGGTGATCACAGGTGGTGGTGGGAGGCGTGATGACAGGTGGTGGAGGTGTGGGAGGGGTGATCAAGGTGGTGGAGGTGGGGGGCAGGTGATCACAGGTGGTGGGGGTGTGGAGGGGCGATCACAGGTGGTGGAGGTGTGGGAGGGCGACCACAGGTGGTGGTGTGGAGGCGGTGATGACAGGTGGTGGAGGTGTGGGAGAGGGTGGAGGTGGAGGGGCAGTGAGGTGGTGGTGGAGGTGTGGGAGGGCGATCACAGGTGGTGGAGGTGTGGGTAAGTGGTGTGTGGGAGGCGGTGATGACAGGTGGTGGAGGTGTGGGAGGGGTGACAGGTGGTGGAGGGTGGGAGGCGGTGATCACAGGTGGAGGTGTGGGAGGCGGTGACAGGTGGTGGAGGTGTGGGAGGGGTGATCACAGGTGGTGGAGGTGTGGAGGCGGTGATCACAGGTGGTGGAGGTGGAGGGGCGATCACAGGTGGTGGGGGTGGGAGGTGATCACAGGTGGTGGGGGGTGGGAGGCGTGATCACAGGTGGTGGAGGTGTGGGAGGCGGTGATCTGGAGGGTGGAGGTGTGGGGGCAGTGATCACAGGTGGTGGAGGTGTGGGAGGGCGGTGATCACAGGTGGTGGAGGTGTGGGAGGCGGTGATCACAGGTGGTGGGGGTGTGGGAGGCGGTGATCACAGGTGGTGTGGTGGAGGGGTCAGTTTATCGCGTGTCCTGGGCCATCAGCACTGGGTCATACACCTTAATACATGACCAGATCGAAGATAGATCAAGTATTGCCTATTGCTCGACTCGGTTTGTTTGTCTGTCTGTCTGTCTGTCTGTCTGTCTGTCTATTTATTCCCACTCTTACTGTCCGTAATTTTGACCCGACCATAACCAAAATTTGAAAGCGCTTCGGCCTCGGCAATAATTGGATGCTGTACAATATTGGTCAACTTCAGACAGGGGTCAAGGTCAATGAATAAATTCCTTCCACGCTAAGAAACATCAGTAAATATGAACAAATTGTTAGTTTTCACATATGAAGGAGATGACTTATTATTATTATTATTATTATTATTATTATTATTATTATTATTATTATTATTATTATTATTATTATATTGATGGATGAATGGATGGAGGTGACGGAGTGGCCTAAAAATATGCGTATATAAGTTACGAAGTGAATGAATGTAATATTGATATTATCCAATTTACCTCAATATATCAGGTTACGTGTTGACTCAGTGCACAGTTGTACACGCTTGTTTAAAAGCCTGAGACCCATATACCACCTCCTCCCTCACCCAATCCTCCTCCCTCCTCCCAATGCCCCCCCCCCCACCTCTTTCTCCTCCCTATCCCTCCCCTCCCCTCACTTCCACCCGCCCTGCCCACCTGCTATCTTTCTCCCCAACCTTTTCCTATCCTCCCTCACCCCCCTGCCCACCCCCTTCGCTCCCTCTGTCCCTCCTCCCTGCCCACCACCTTGTCCACCCCCTGTCTCTCCCTCCCTCCACCCCTTACCCACCTTTGCATGCTCTTCATTCCCCACACGCCCCAACCCGCTAATCCGCGCCAACTCCCCAACGCCGAATTTTTACACCTCCACGCTTGATTCTCTGCCCTCCCTCACGCCCCACCCTACCCTCCTTCACCCCCACCCTGCCCTTCATCACTCCCCACCCTGCCCTTCATCACTCCCCACCCTGCCTTCCCTCACCCCCACCTTGTCCTCCCTCACCCCCACCTTGTCCTCCCTCGCCCCCACCTTGTCCTCCCTCGCCCCCACCCTGCCCTCCGTCGCCCCACTTCTGCCTCCGTCGCCCCTGCACCCTGCCCCTCCCTCGCTCCCCCTGCCCTCCCTCCCCCCCCCTTTCCTCGGCCTGAATATCTTTTTGTGTTTACTAGTTGACCTGTTCCTTAAATGTTGTTTTGGCAAGTAGATAGATGGTGAGACTGACCAATAGACCAACAATAACATAGACAGAGATGCCATAAATCAAGCGCTTATCTTCCAGGCTTGTTTCAATACCTTTTTACCATTCAACACACACACACACATAATATATATATATATATATATATATATATATATATATATATATATATATATATATATATATATATATATATATATATATATATATATATATATATATATATATATATATTATAAACAGTAATAACAAATATGGATGTTTCTGCTAAAATATTATCATACACGTAAATCGTCATATTAATATTTTCCCAACAAAACCCAAAATAATAAAAAACAGGAAGAAAGAAGGAAGGAAGGAATACAGACAGACAGACAAATTATTAAAAAATGCAGTCGTGCGTATATAATTTCCCATCATGGGTCACGTCTTACACCTATAAGGATGTCTTACACGTCAATGTTTACTTGATTACACCTTCCCCTGCTCTCTACTCCCTCCATACACAAGTACTTCCTGGCAGTCTCCTGTTGTCTCAAGAGCTTGTAAAATTTTACTGACATCCTCTAACATGCTACACCAAAACTGTTTATATCCGGTTTCTCTTCCGTGATTTATGACTCATTTACCAGTCATATATATTTGACCGTCATTTACATACTACCAGTTTCCAAATATAAGACCTGTGAGGCGTCTTCAACATTAAAAAAGAAACATGATGAGAAAAACATTTCACTGTACACGAAGTAAATTTCTCACATATGAACTCAAAAATTTCTTGGTCTGTAAACTTGGCTCTTGTACGTCACTGTAATTTCTTGACCACACGGAAAATGTTATGCCTCACAGGGCAGTTCTGTACTTACTCTCTGTCATGATGTACAACACAGCAAAATGGTAAAGCGATCTTCTGAGTCTGTCTTGAAATCGTAGGTGTTTATGTGCGTCATGACTAGGCTTAGGATAATTATGCATTTGCATATGTGCATATGCAAATGCATATTTAAGCCATTTTTGAGCTAAAGTGCATATTCATATTTTCTTGTTTTATAAGGCATATATTTGGAAATTCCAAAATATTATAAAACATTCTTTAACCTCAAGGGTCAAAAAATTCGTGAGCATAACAGCAACGCTGGGGCAGAAATTACTGATATTTGAAATATAATTAATGTCAATTTTGTTGCACTAATACAAAATCGAAAATACGCGATTTTGTTTTAGCGTCATAATATCCAAAAGGAACTTACGTAAGTGATGTTTATATAGCTCAACATTAGGCTGTGGTTAGCTAGGCCGTGTTTGGCTGGTCAGTGGACATGAATTGTACGTGATGGGTTCGTGTTCAGCCAGGCAGGATATAGATGATGCACGGGCTCTATTAGTTCCCTCCTGACACTCTTTTGTTCTTCTGTTTTCTTAAGGGGAAAATACTTTTTTCAGTATTGTTTAATATATTACTTTGTTAGTATATTGTTTTTTGTATTTAATCCTTCTTTAAAAAATCCTACTTCGGCGACATCCTGTGTGGGAAAGTGAATTTACTGAGAAAATGTACAGAAAAGGAGTCATTAACTTAGTAGTTCTTATTTATAACATATTATAAAGTGCATATTTAAGTGCATATTTTCTCAGTTTTTACTGCATATTTGCATGCATATTTAGCCATTTTTAAATGCATAATTATCCTAAGCCTAGTCATGACTGTTCAGTAAAATTTCTACAAACAGCGAAAGACCTTAATTCCAGGATCCGCATTCACTGAAGTTCTTATGATAACATTCCTCGTAAGTGAAGGTGTAAGATTAACACCTACCTGGCTGACTTAAAATGGTATTTTGTACCTTAATTTTCCCTTAATTAGTATCAAGGTAACGTGCTTTGTTAAGGTAGAGCCTCAGTATAATTTGGATTCTCTTTTTGGATGTTAATATTCTGCTTCAATTTGTAAGTCAACACGTTAGGGTCATTCTTATTGTACATCTTCACTCACGGGGAATTCTCGTAGTGTTAGGACCTACTAAAGATGGGATGAGGACAGTTATTTTAATACGTGACTAGTGCTAAGCATGTATCAATTGATGCCGACTAATGTGTCGTGGTCATGTTTAACTCACCTCCGTATTATTATACTTATTATAAAAAATCAAGTTATTATAAAAGTAAAATTCTGACGCAGACAGAGAAACACATTTAAGCCAAATTTTGTTTTCCTAGCGACCATATATGAGATATTCTGAAGCCTCAAGAGAAATAAAAGTAAGAAATTTTGTTATTGACATCGATTTTGGTCATCAGTACACCTGGTGTGAAGGTGTGACAGTACCTGGCTCTGTATGGCTGTAGCACTTCCTCAGTAATGTCTCAGATATTACAGTAATTTGTGGTGGTAGTCATATTAATGGTTGGCGTGGTTAATGTGATCGACACCCTCGCTAGAAGAGATGGTTTATAAAAAGATGATCTCTCTTGTTGTGTTACAGAGGCGCTCACCCAGCGAGTTGTATCAGTTCATTATGCTTATATTGTGGCCCATAGGCTTGACAGTGCGTTAGGTGCAGTGCGGATACTTCACACTGTAACCTGGACGAAGTCTTTTTTTCGGTATACGAGATAGTATCGATTGCCTTCACCTCCCAGCTGTAAAGTTACTGTCGGCGCACATTCACAGGTTAACGGACACAGGATACCTTGGGCACGTAGGAATTACTTTATCCATACTTGTACCTGAACCTTACAACTACCTGAATTCATACGCATACGTGAACCTCTACTCGTATCTGAACCTGTACTCTTATCTGAACTTGTACTCATGCCTGAACCTACTGTACTCTTGCCTGAACTTGTACTCGCACCTAAACCTCTGCTCTTACCTTTATTTTTAAATAAAAATTCTGAGCATGATTACTATTCATACAAGCTGTGATCGTGACGTAGGCGTTAGTCATAATAGGAGTAGCATATGTTTGAAGGTACAGGGTTGGTTGGTTGAGTACTTATGCCTGCCAGGTAGATGGGTAGAGATGTAGCTGTAACGTCTGGTGTAGGTAGGAAGGTAAGTATATAGTGTAGGTAGGAAGGTAAGGGTCTAGGTGTAGTATATAGTATAGGTAGGAAGGTAAGAGTGTAGGTGTGTCGCTTGGTGTAGATAAAAAGGTAAGGGTGTAGCTGTAGTATCTGGTATAGGTAAATAGAGTTTTTAAGTGTCGTATCGAGTCGATGGGAAGGTATCGGTGTAAGTTTGGTGTTGGTAAGGAAGGGTGTAGGAGGTGTACGTAGGTGAGGGTGTAGGTGGGTAGAGATTTAGGTGTGATATTTGCTGTAGGTAAGTAGAGGTGTCGGGGATGTAGATAAGTAGGGGTGTAGGTGTGGCGCGGGGGGAGGGGCGTGGGGGGCGGGGGTGGCCGGCCAAAATAGTGTGTGTAGCGCGCGCGGCGAGGTGGGACCCGCTACAGGCCAGCTGAGGACTCGTCTCCACCTGGCTAAATTCCCCCACCTGTCCTCCCTGCGTCGTGAGTCAGCTGGCAGACTGTATTGTGCCATCTGACCCCTTATAGGTGTAGTGTAGTGAAAGTGGCGCAGGTCAGGTCACCATGACTAGTGTAGTGCAGGCCGCCCCGTCTATAGTAGGTCGGGGATGGTGCAGAGGAGTCCTTCGTCTCCAGGAGGAGGAAGAGCAGGGGGATGTAGGAGGGCCAGGCCGGTAGTGCCATGTATGGTGCCGTGCCTCCCAGTTGTGCAGGACAGGTGTCATGTGGCACACAGCTAGTGCCATATAGTGCCCGACACACGTGTGGTAGTGGAAGGCAGGTGCCATCCTATGGTGTCAGTGATTCACATAAAGTTATTTCAACTGGTGCCAAACCAGTAGTGTTTTGTGGTGCACACCAAGTGTTTTTGCGACAGTTACATGGTGTTGTAATCTGTAATCGCTTGTGCTGGTGGAAGTATATTTTCCTTCATCTTCTCCAACAACTGGGTCTACAACGCTTATTCTTCATCTTCAAAATAGTTCGTCCACAACACCTCCACCATGCATGCCATGAACGCCCTCTTCGAGAGCAACCTCGGCTTCCTAATGATGCCACTGTAAGTATCTGACCCCGACAGGGAACTACTCCTTCCTTCAGTTGTGCGCCTGAGCATGGTGGCCTGCTAGTTAGCGTTGCCCGGCTCTTGTAGTGGAGTGACAGACGACACCATTCCTCGGGCCTGCTGCATTTTGGATAAACTTGAGAAGTGCCAAGGTTGATGTAGCTGGCACACGAACCGGGATGGTCTACGACCCCTCTCCCCTCTGGCCAACTAACCTGTGGGAGTCATGGGAAACAACATGACAACATCTCGAGACTGGTTATCGTAACAGTTTCATGACTTACTAACGTATACCACTTTTTGTGTCAGTCGCAAGACAAAACTCAAAGTTCTCTAGGCACTCCATTGCGTTAGTTTTGTTTACGGAAGTGAGGTTATATTTGTACTAATATTTCGTTAGTAAGACGGACCATAACCAGACATGTTGACTAACGAGGTGAGGCAGTGCGAGGCCGGTGCCAGCTTAGTTACCTTTGACTCGCTTCAACTCGTCATGTTGTAATTACATATCGACGGAAACTCTGGCTTACCGGGTCATGTTCTGAAGACATAGTTACCTTTCAGCCTTTCCATGTTTTACTGTATAAAGTGATAGAGTTTTATACGTTGTGTGTAACAGATGATGGCACATGACCCACAAATATGGAATAACGTTTCGAGTATTGTAATAATAATCGCTTTATGTATAATGAAACAAAAAAAAATTAGTTTCTAAGTATTTTTCATGCGGGTTATTTATCATTCATTATTCTTATATTTATCCTAGACAATGGAAGGGTGTTGCTAAGAATGTTACTTTCTTTGCTTATCTGTCCTTATATCTGTTCAATAATCATGTGCTAATAACGCAAAATTCAATTAAAAAAAACTGCATATTTCATTATCGGTAACAATCGCGGAAAAAAATCAATAGTTGCAATGCAGGGCAATATTATCCATACATGTAGACTGGACACTGTGTAAAGCTTTGAAGACGAGAGAATGCTGCTACTCTCTCTCTCTCTCTCTCTCTCTGGGTCTTTGGAGATCGATGATTTTAATTCAACTCACTGAATGTACACCCGAGTCAAATCCACCTGGAGGCAATATAGTGCTATTCTATTGTTCAAGCAAAACGTAAGAGCGACGGATCGGCTTCTTGGAGGGTGAGGTCAAGTCTTAATGATTTTTGGAGGGATGCTATCTGGTTAGGAGGAGAGGTTGGGTTTGTTTACAGAGATTGGGTTTGTTTACAGCGGTAAGGTTTGTTTACATGGGTAGGGTTTGTTTACAGCGGTAAGGTTTGTTCACAGAGGTTGGGTTTGTTTACAGAGGTTGGGTTTGTTTACAGCGGTAAGGTTTGTTCACAGAGGTTGGGTTTGTTTACAGCGGTAAGGTTTGTTTACATGGGTAGGGTTTGTTTTTGCTGCGCTCTTGTCTACAGAGGTTGGGTTTGGTGGTTTACAGAGGTTGCCACACAGGTAAGGTTTGTTTACAGAGATTGGGCTCTTGTTTACAGTGGTAAGGTTTGTTTACAGAGATTGGGTTTGTTTACAGCGGTAAGGTTTGTTTACATGGGTAGGGTTTGTTTACAGCGGTAAGGTTTGTTCACAGAGGTTGGGTTTGTTCACAGAGGTTGGGTTTGTTTACAGCGGTAAGGTTTGTTCACAGAGGTTGGGTTTGTTTACAGCGGTAAGGTTTGTTTACATGGGTAGGGTTTGTTTACAGCGGTAAGGTTTGTTCACAGAGGTTGGGTTTGTTTTCAGCGGTAAGGTTTGTTTACATGGGTAGGGTTTGTTTACAGCGGTAAGGTTTGTTCACAGAGGTTGGGTTTGTTTACAGCTGTAGGGTTTGTTTATAGAGTTTGGGTCTGTTTACAGAGATTTGGTTTGTATATTAAAGGTTGAGTTTGTTTACAGAGGTTGGGTTTGTTTACAGAGGTTAGGTTTGTTTACAGAGGTTGGGTTTGTTTACAGAGATTGGATTTGTTTATTAGAGGTTGGGTTTATTTATAGAAGTTGGATTTTTTTACAGAGGTTGGTGTTTGTTTACAGAGGTTGGGTTTGTTTACAGAGGTTGGGTTTGCTTACAGAGGTTGGTGTTTGTTTACAAAAGTTGGGTTGGTTTACAGAGTTGGATTTGGGTAAGAATGCCAGTAACTTCAGGTTTTGAAGGAATGACGAAAACCTGGTGAATGTTATGCTAGTGTTGAATGTTAGTGATGAATGTTAATACTCATGTTGAATGATAGTGATGAATGTTAATACTCGTGTTGAATGATAGTGATGAATGTTAATACTCGTGTTGAATGATAGTGATGAATGTTAATACTCGTGTTGAATGATAGTGATGAATGTTAATACTGGTGTTGAATGATAGTGATGAATGTTAATACTGTGTTGAATGATAGTGATGAATATTAATACTCGTGTTGAATGATAGTGATGAATGTTAATACGCGTGTTGAATGATAGTGGTGAATGTTAATACTCGTGTCGAATGTTAGTGATGAATGTTAATACTCGTGATGAATGTTAGTGATAAATGTTAATACTCGTGTTGAATGATAGTGATGAATGTTAATACTGTGTTGAATGATAGTGATGAATGTTAATACTTGTGTTGAGTGTTAGTGAAGAATGTTAATACTCGTGATGAATGTTAGTGATGCATGTTAATACTCGTGTTGAATGTTAGTGATGAATGATAATACTCGTGATGAATGTTAGTACTAGTGATGAATGTTAATACTCGTGTTAAATGTTATTGATGATTGTTAATACTAGTGATGAATGTTGTTACAAGTGATGAATGTTAGTACTACTGATGAATGTTAATACTAGTGATGAATGTTAGTACTAGTGATGAATGTTGTTACAAGTGATGAATGTTAGTACCACTGATGAATGTTAATACTAGTGATGAATGTTAGTACTAGTGATGAATGTTAGTACAAGTGATGAATGTTAGTACTAGTGATGAATGTTAGTACAAGTGATGAATGTTAGTACTACTGATGAATGTTAATACTAGTGATGAATGTTAGTACTAGTGATGAATGTTAGTACTAGTGATGAATGATAGTACAAGCGATGAATGTTAGTGTTAGTGATGAATGTTAGTACTCGTGATGAATGTTACGGCCCTGATGATAAATTTCCGGGTGTGAGAATAAATGTTGAAGATGAGGATGAATGTTATGACTCAGGAAGAATGTGAGTATTGGGAATTAAATCTCCAAAGGCGGGGAAGATTCTCGTCGTGGTAGGAATGTTGGGAATGTTATGGGATTTTGGTGATGAATGTAAGGCTAACGTGGATATACTAGATAGTGGTGGTAAGTGTGATGATGTTAGCTGATGGTGGTGAGAATATTGTGGGGAGTGTTAATTAGAGTGCTGGGGTTGGAAAGTGAGTTGTTAGAGCTGATAAGTGTGTTGGAGTTGATAATAAATGCGTTAGGGTTGTTAATACGTGCGTTAGGGTTGCTAATACGTGCGTTACGGTTGTTAATAAGTGTGTTAGGGTTGCTAATACGTGCGTTATGGTTGTTAATAAGTGCGTTAGGGTTGCTAATACGTGCGTTACGGTTGTTAATAAGTGCGTTAGGGTTGTTAATACGTGCGTTACGGTTGTTAATAAGTGCGTTAGGGTTGTTAATACGTGCGTTACAGTTGTTAATAAGTGCGTTAGGGTTGCTAATACGTGCGTTTCGGTTGTTAATAAGTGCGTTAGGGTTGTTAATAAGTGCGTTAGGGTTGCCAATACGTGCGTTACGGTTGTTAATAAGTGCGTTACGGTTGCTAATACGTACGTTACGGTTGTTAATAAGTGCGTTACGGTTGCTAATACGTGCGTTACGGTTGTTAATAAGTGCGTTACGGTTGCTAATACGTGCGTTACGGTTGTTAATAAGTGCGTTACGGTTGCTAATACGTGCGTTACGGTTGTTAATAAGTGCGTTAGGGTTGCTGATACGTGCGTTACGGTTGTTAATAAGTGCGTTAGGGTTGCTAATACGTGCGTTACGGTTGTTAATAAGTGCGTTAGGGTTGCTAATACGTGCGTTACGGTTGTTAATAAGTGCGTTAGGGTTGTTAATAAGTGTGGTGGAGTTGTTAATATGTTTGTTTTTTTACGGGCATTAGCCCACCGAGCACAGGTCACTGACCCACATCAGGGCCTCGGGGGCAAAAATGTAATAATAATAATAATAATAATAATAATAATAATAATAATAATAATGATTAATAAAAATAACTAATAATAATAAGATAATAATAATAAGAAGAAATACAATGATAAAAAATCAAGATTGAGAAACAATATATGTATCTTGTGTTGTCAAAGTAAGAAAAACAATTGAGACCCTACAATTGTGTGTAAATGAGGCAAAAAGTCAGATCAGCAACCTGGGACTTGGTCACAATTTTCGTGATGCCATATGGCAGCAGGGTCTACCATTAGACAACACATTATGCTTCCAATATCTTCCCAGGCGGTAGTACCTCCCTGTTTGGTAGCTGCCTACTACCTGTGTTGGGTTGTTAAATATAATGGGGCTGTTAAGAATTTTAGGGTTGTTAATAGGTGAAGGATTATTGTATTGTAGATAAGTGAAGGAACATTATATTGTAGATCAGTGAAGGAACATTGTATTGTAGGTCAGTGAAGGAATATTGTATTTTAGGTCAGTGAAGGAACAATGTATTGTAGATAATTGAAGGAACATTGTATTGTAGGTCAGTGAAGGAACATTGTATTGTAGGTCAGTGAAGGAACAATGTATTGTAGATAATTGAAGGAACATTGTATTGTAGGTCAGTGAAGGAACATTGTATTGTAGGTCAGTGAAGGAACATTGCATTGTAGGTCAGAGAAGGAACATTGTAATGTAGGCCAGTGAAGGAACATTGCATTGTAGGCCAGTGAAGGAACAGTGTAATAACACCCACGGTATACAATTTTTTTAGTATATATAGTTGTAGATTCTTCATAGTATATTCATAACATTGGTAGTCTCACACACGCCCCACGCCTCACACACGCCCCACGCCTCACACACGCCCCACGCCTCACACACGCCCCACGCCTCACACACGCCCCACGCCCTCACACACGCCTCCACGCCTCTACACACGCCCCACGCCTCACACACGCCCCACCGCCCTACACACGCCCCACGCCTCACACACGCCCCACGCCTCACACAAGCCCCACGCCTCACACACAAGCCCCACGCTCACACACGCCCCACGCCTCACACACGCCCTGCGCTCACACACGCCCCGCGCCTCACACAAGCCCCACGCCTCACACACAAGCCCCACGCTCACACACACGCCCCACGCCTCACACACCCCACGCCTCACACAGCCCCACGCCTCACACACGCCCCACGCCTCACACACGCCCCACGCCTCACACACACGCCCCACGCCTCACACACGCCCCACGCCTCACACACGCCCCACGCCTCACACAAGCCCCACGCCTCAGCACACGCCCCACACGCCTCACACACCGCCCCGCGCCTCACACACGCCGCGCCTCACACACGCCCCGCGCTCACACAAGCCCCACGCCTCACACAAGCCCCACGCCTCACACACGCCCCACGCTCACACACGCCCCACGCCTCACACACACGCCCCACGCCTCACACACACGCCCCACGCCTCACACACGCCCCACGCCTCACACAAGCCCCACGCCTCACACACGCCCCCACGCCTCACATTGACGCCCCACGCCTCTTCCTCAATCGGTTCACGTCCCCGAAGTTACCTTGCAGACGAGGAAAGGTGGTGAAGAGTCGCCGTTAACTGGTGACTGGTGTTACTGCTCCCATCTGTTAACTGGTGACTGGTGTTACTGTCTCCTATCTGTTAACTGGTGACTGGTGTTACTGTCTCCTATCTGTTAACTGGTGACTGGTGTTACTGTCTCCTATCTGTTAACTGGTGACTGGTGTTACTATCTCCTATCTGTTAACTGGTGACAGGTGTTACTGTCTCCTATATGTTAACTGGTGACAGGTGTTACTGTCTCCTATCTGTTAACTGGTGACAGTTGTTACTGTCTCCTATCTGTTAACTGGTGACAGGTGTTACTGTCTCCTTTCTGTTAACTGGTGACAGGTGTTACTGTCTCCTATCTGTTAACTGGTGACAGGTGTTAGTATGTCTCCTCTCTGTTAACTGGTGACAGGTGTTACTGTCTCCTCTCTGTTAACTAGTGACAGGTGTTATTGTCTCCTATCTGTTAACTGGTGACAGGTGTTACTGTCTCCTATCTGTTAACTGGTGACAGGTGTTAGTATGTCTCCTCTCTGTTAACTGGTGACAGGTGTTACTGTCTCCTCTCTGTTAACTGGTGACAGGTGTTATTGTCTCCTATCTGTTAACTGGTGACAGGTGTTACTGTCTCGTATCTGTTAACTGGTGACAGGTGTTAGTATGTCTCCTCTCTGTTAACTGGTGACAGGTGTTACTGTCTCCTCTCTGTTAACTGGTGACAGGTGTTACTGTCTCCTATCTGTTAACTGGTGACAAGTGTTACTGTCTCGTATCTGATAACTGGTAACAGGTGTTACTGTCTCCTCTCTGTCAACTGATGACAGGTTTTACTCTGTTAACTGATGACAGGTGTTACTATGTCTTCTCTGTTAATTGATGACAGGTGTTACACTGTCTGTGTTAACTGATGACAGGTGTTACTATATCTCCTCTCTGTTAACTGATGACAGGTGTTATTGTCTCCTCTATGTTTCGCTCTGCTAACCAATGACAGGTGTTACTGTCTCCCCCTTGAGGTAGACGTACCATTTCGATTGGCTGATTCTATCGGGTGTATGTATGTGCCTGTGTGCATGTCTGTCTGTCTCTGCCTGTAACATGGTATTGAATTTGTGATGAAATATGACAGATCGTGGCTTTCACCGCTTGTCGTTTCTCATGTTGGGAAAATGTGGGTCAAAGTTTAAGGTCAAAGGAAGTAAACGTAAGACTGGTGGCTGTAGAATGAGTTGAAATATTCTTTCGTTTTACCTAAAGAGAGAGATTTGCTGTTAGCTAATGAATAAATCATCCCATTTTTGTTTTGGTAAGACAAGTTCTAAGTCCCTGTTCAAGATCAAAGGTTTCGAACTTTATTTGGGATTAAATGTTAAGTGTTTTAAACTAATTTGCATACAACTTAGCTGTAGGGTTGTGTGGTGGCCAGAGGCAAAACACACAAAATTTATTTTGTTCTGTTTTGGACGCAAGAGGTGAAAGGTGAAGGTCGTGTGTGAAAGTTCTGTAACTGTATGTTGAAGGGCTTTATTTTTTCTTGAATGGACAGTTCTCTCCTCTCTCTCTCTCTCTCTCTCTCTCTCTCTCTCTCTCTCTCTCTCTCGCAACCCTTCACCCTATCAGCATCATATTTAATTAATTATTTTAGTATTTTTTTATTACAACCTGTTCTTTAAATAAATTAGAAATATGCTTAACTTTCTTTAAAAGAAACTGTACCACATGACTGAGTGAGTTTAAAAGAAACTTTGAGTATGATTATATATGAAAGTTGTAATAATGCAGCTGTAGATATCATTGATCAGGTGTGAAAGAAGTTGAAAAGTACGATATCTGAATAAATTTAAAAGTCATGAATGATTATATGTGAAAGAAGCTACATATGACCCATTACATTTGAAAGAAGCTCTAAATATAACTGATTATATCTCAAAAAAAAAGATTAGTAAATATGATAAAATGGAGAAAAGGCGGAAAGACAAATCCGACTGTGTAACTGAGCAATAAACCCGGTATAGTGAGTTAGTTCAGCCTCTGTCTGTTCCTTTAAAAATCACAGGACTAACATAACCTTTACTGTTTGTTATCTGGAGGTAACCGGGATGTGGTAGAGGGAGTCACTGGGAATAATGGAAGAATGAACGTACCTGGGTTTTTTACGTTGATTTTTTATCTATAATTTGTAAGAAATGGTTTTCAGTTCATTTTATGGCTAATACTTAAACCGTGTGTCAAGTTTCACCCAAATCGATTCAATAGTTTTTGAAATGATGGTGTGTACTATTTATATTCCTATTAAAAGCTGCACACACACACACACACACACACACACACACAAAAGGAAATCAATTGCCTCGTCTATCTAATCACTCAAATTAAGTTCCTTGTCCTAAGAGTATTTAATTAGAGAATATTAAATTCCTCGTGTTTAAATCACTGCTGAATAGTTATAGTAAAGACGATTTTCACCTGTTAATTATGATACCAGTGAATCATTGATAAGACGCGTAAACATGTTAAAAAACCTTCATCTCTGCTGGTAATTAGTTGGATTAGTGATACATACTGTAGTAGATTCATTGATGGATCAGTTCACTGAGGGCATTTTAACTTAACAACTAAAATGTTAGAAATGTTTGTCATAAGTTCTGGATGTCTCTCTCGAATCAGCCTTGAATCAGCCTTAGTTGATATAGTCACTGTTTGATTCTTTTATTTTAGCTCATCTAATTATACAAGGCACCTTATATAATATACTCACTGTGATATATAGTTTATTAAATGTCTCATTGAGAATTTTATTGCCGATTTTATACACAGATTAAAGATCTTGGAATACATTTTATTCATGGAAAATTAACCACAATCTGTGTTTGGTTATTAAAGATTTTATTGGACAAGTTACGTCAGTTTTTATGCCAATAATTCATTTGGATATAAAATATATTACACTGGGGAACACACTTTCGGTTGCATGAGTTCTGACTCTTGATTCTGGTAGATTTGAGGTCACAGATTCTGAAAATGGCATTCGTTTGTGCAGATCAGGTCTAGTTTTGATGCTACGCGGCAATTTACATATCAGGTCACAGATTCTGAAAATAGCAAAGATAAAAACTTGCTGAAAATAGACACAAAGGTAACATTCTTTTGCAACAGAAAAAAGAACCTCTTACAGTTCTTTGATTCTAAATTTGACTTCGTCTACTGTTGTGATATTTCTGGATTAGTCACCGCGATGGGAGCTCCAGGTTATGATCCGAAAGAGTGGCGCCTCTTTATAGATAGCTCTAAGCGGAGTCTGAAATGTGTTTTATTACATATTGGCAACATCTTTGGCGCAATACCCATAGGACACTCAGTACACCTGAAAGAAAAATATGAACACATCAAAACGGTTTTGGAGCTACTCAAATATGAAGAACACAAATGGATCATCTGTGTTGATCTAAAAATGGTCAATTTTTTGCTCGGACAGCAAGGTGGGTATACAAAATTTCCTTGCTTTATCTGCCTCTGGGACAGCAGAGCCAAAGACAGACACTGGATTCAGAAGGAATGGCCAGTTAGGGAAAGCCTCAATGTTGGGGAAAAGAACATCATTTATGAACCCCTAGTGGAACGTGAAAAAAAATTTTTCCCGCCCCTTCACATCAAGCTGGGCCTTATGAAACAGTTTGTCAAGGCGCTCGATACTGACAGTGACTGTTTTAAGTATCTGTGTGAAGTGTTCCCTGGTTTAACGCTAGAAAAACTCAAAGCAGGTATTTTCGACGGCCCTCAAATTAGGACGCTGATTAAAGACCAAGCCTTCACTCAATCCATGACTGATGTTGAGAGAAATGCATGGGGAGCATTCGTTTCTGTTGTAAGGAACTTTCTTGGAAACAGGAAATCAGAGGACTATAAAAAGCTCGTTGAATCTTTGATGGAAAGTTTCCATGTGTTAGGTTGCAACATGAGCATTAAGATGCAGTTCCTGAACAGTCATCTTGAACTGTTTCCGGCAAACTTGGGGGACGTGAGTGATGAGCAAGGTGAACGCTTTCACCAGGATATCAAAGTCATGGAAGACAGGTATCAAGGTCGCTGGGACATTCACATGATGGCGGACTATTGCTGGAGCATTCAGCGAGACTGCACTGAGAGGCGATATTCAAGACAGTCCATTAAACGCAAGTTTGTGCCTGAATAAATCTGGCATAGTTCACAAAAGCAACTGATGAATCCAAAATATGCTTGTCAAGGTAAATAAAAGTAATTAAAAATTAATTCTACGTGTTTGGTAATTCCTCTCTGTGTGCTGGTTTAGATTTTTAGCAGTAGTATATGGTAGTCTAACTATATATAGTAGTAAATGGTAGGTAACTCACCGCAACAAAACTAGACCCGATAGAAAAAAACCGGTGCCATATTTGAAATCAGTGACCTCAATTTACCCAGAAACACGTTTCAAAATGTATGCAACTGACAAAAAGTTGAATTTTGTTCCTCCGGGACCATTATAATAGCCCCGGATGTGAATTTCGCCACGATTTATCCTTCTACCTATAGCCTTCCTTTGGCCAATGATGTTCCTTAAATAATTATTAATCCATTTAGGGTCATTGCTGTCTGATCTGAGTTTTTTGTATGGTATGTTCTGCCTTTGTGCATTAAGTAACTCACTATTTAAATTGTCGTGGAACTCGGCAATCTCAGATCTCGTTATCAGGTCGGTGTCATCTGACAGGTTCACGGCCAAGCGCGACACCCCCTCTCTCAGCTGCTTTCACAATTTCTGTAGTTTTGGTAAAACAATTTAACATCGCACGGTAAAATTTATTTCTAGTTTGAAATACACAGCTTTTTTCTCCTATTTGTATGCGTGTCTGTAAAAATCAATATATTGCTGAAGGGACACATAAACATTTACGCACTAACGTTTTATACAGAGAGCTGACATCTGTAGGGAGTCGAGGGCGACGACTAAGAGGAGCTTACTAACGGTGTTGGCGGCCACCAGGTTTGCTCTTCGTCATGCTGTACTCGTGCTTCTGGCTCCAAGTGCCTCCGGTGTAGTTTTGCACCAGAGTGATATCGTAATTTTTTCTTCTGCTTTCGTTGAGGTCGACACCTGTAGTTGGAGAAGTACTGACAGTTTTGTTAAATTTGATGTTTTTTCTCAGAATTATTGAACAAAATAATATATGTAGAATAAGTTTTTCCATCATGACAGAATCACTAGCAGTGAGCCTAAGTCTTACAGCTAAAGAAATCACTGGAGGTTAGATTGATATTAAATCGCTTTTAAGTATTTGTTAGAAAGTAGTTTCAAGTTAACAGAGACACTTTAGCTAACTACCCCTTGTTAATAATAACCGTGACAGGCCTCATTAATATACCCCACAGAGCTTCTACCTCTCACTGACTGATCAATGAACCACGCCCGTAAAAGGTCACAGACAAACAGAACTTAAATGTTAGGATTAAGGACAAAATCCAAATGTTCTCCATACAGTAGGACTCAATGTTCAGCTGGCGCCTACTGTACAATACCTGCGTCTATGTTACATTAAAACTCTTAGTCTTTCATTCTTCAACACTCCGTCTCTCTCTCTCATATACGTTCCCCACATCCTCAAGTTTTTCATTTACTCTCAATTTTCGAATTCCACAACTTTCTCTCTCAAAAAAGAAATGATAAATAAGATTAATAGATAAAGAATAATAATATTATCCTTTATTTACTCTCTTATCCTCTCAGTCTCATTTTGTTGTTAATTTTTTACGGAGAATGTAAGAGGAGACGCCCGTGACAGGAGTCGCCCGTGACAGGAGTCGCCCGTGACAGGAGACGCCCCATTGCAGCGAGCACAAAAGTGACTGGCGACAGCTGCAGCCCGGGCTCGTAGTGGCAGTGTTTAGCTGACACCGTGTCGGGGAGAATATTAATTTGCGGATGTTAGCTGAAGGTGCCTGTATACTGTGCATTAGAAGAGCTGGCGCTTATGTGTAACAGGGAAGACGTGTTATAGCGTCGCTCGCTGGGAGGAATGAGAGAGAGAGAGAGAGAGAGTCGTTTATATGTTGTTTTAGCAGTGCGTTGATGGCATACGATTAAGCAATCAAGTAGAGCGTGTCCGAGTTGAAATAGGCGAGAGTGATAGTGTGAACTGCATTAGAGAATTGACCATTATACTGGGTGGTAGAATACGGAAGTGGAGGAAACTGAATGACTGACTCGGAGTGAGGGACTTGAGGGGTGAGATGGATTATGTGGTAGAGGTTTAAATAAGATTCAGATAGAAATCTTTAATGTCAGAGAAGTGAGGGAATATAAACCTTAAGTTACAATGTGAATAGTTGAGAGAAACTAGAAGTAGGAACAAATGTAGTGACTTCAGTATTTTCTTTTTCTTGTGAGTGAAGTAAGTTTAAAGATGATAACTAATACGTTGAATACCACGTTTCAGTAGTCTCTGATTTATAATGTGGAGCGAATATACAATAAATATGTTGTTGAAGACATTAAATGTTACCGAGCTATTGGTTTCCAGGTGATGGCAGTGATACCAGAGTTGAAATTGGAAGTAGTCTGCTGGGAGGCCGTCCGTAAGATTGTTATTAAGATTGGTGTCGTCTTTACAAGTTCCGGTTATTGACAGGTTATTCATATGTAAAGGAAAAGGGAGGGAGCAAGAACAAGGCCTTGAGGCATGACTGTACAGAGGAACTGTGGGTAGACGAAATGAACAATTTTATATAGGAAAAATTCGAGTGGCGAAATTCAGGAAATTTGGCAAAAAATACCCTGATACTAACACTTACCAAAGGGTTCGAAGACGTCTGGGATAACAGGAAAAGGTTATTGCTAGTTGAAACAATCTGAAAAACAAAACATACATTTGCAGCAGAACTGTCAAAAAATCGATATTCACCCAAGTTGTTAAAGGTACCGACTTTAGGGGTTGGGGTGGTGTGTACAGGGGCAACTTTCTGAGAACTGGAGAAAGTAATTGTAGACATTGGAAGTCTGACAGGTGTTTATCATAAGGGGAGACTTAATCCTACGCCGCACCACAACAAAGTTTTAGATGTTTCTAACTGGACAATAACGACGGAAAATACTGCACCGAACTGGGCACCCTCCCCCACCCACCCCCTCGCATCGTGTGGAAGGCCAAGCGAAAAAGCATTACAACGCTCAACGGGGAAGCATGCCGCGTTCATGCTTATCTTCAAGACTGACTTAGCGTGTCTGGCTGTGGTGTTGTGGATCGTGTAAAAGTGACTTAGCTTTTCAGGCTGATCTACACCTCTTGAGAATTCTTGTGCTCCTCTTTTGTTGTATTGTACATATAAATAAATCATCTTAGAACGTCCCTGATTAAATTAACATCGATGCAATATTTTTAGTCTTATGTAGCTAAAGACACAACTATCGGTGTATAAGCCAATAATCGATGCGGCTCTCTTGAAGGTGGACCTGCAGCCTTGGGAGGGCTATAAATAATGTGTGAGTTAATCTCCATCAACAACAAAAATATGTTGTCTTAAACCTACAGATTCTATAAGTGAATTGTCAGGGATCGTAAGAATACTTTTCGTAGAGCCTAAGTATTTCATTTATATTTGTTTGGTTAAGATAGTTACAAAAAAGGTGGAATATTATTATCGGTATTTATTATCTACAGATGGCACACGACTAAGCGTATAGACATGACATAAAACTGCTGTAGTTTATCTTGGTTAGGTGACTCGAGGGCACCATATTGGCTCCATGCATGTGTAGTTGATGTTGGTAAACAATGCTACGTGAAAGCTGTCTCATCCTCCCTTTCCGCGTTTAGAAACAAAATGATCGGATGTTATTGATGGGGAATGTGTTAGTCCACTGCAGGAGGAGTGAAAAATATACAGATTCCTTAGAGCACCAACTGAGGGTAATACGAGTCAATTGAAAGCATCGTTTTCTTCCCTTGAGAACTTAGTTGTAACTTTACTTTTAATAGCTGCTGTCTAGTATATGAAACGACTAGTACATGGTTTAAAGACTCTATTTGTTGAAACACTTAAAGGCTTTTCGTGATAACAACAGCTTCCCCGAGGTGTGTTGTGTCTAGTAAGGTATAACTAGTCATATGAAAATACTTCTCTAAATTCTAACATACGACTCCTGGATATTAATATTTTATAGATCCCTTTTTTGTATAGTCTTGATACATCGTCAACAACACTGACTTGTTTCACTGTGATTGTTGTATAATTGTTAACATTTTTATCGTCAGTTTAACAGCTCTAGTTTTGCCCGTCTCTCGACCTCCTCTCTGTAACACTAAAATTTCTATCTTTTCTTCCATTATCTCCCAAATTTGCCAATCCAGCTTTAAACTTTCTCATTTCTACTTTTCTCTGCTACATTTCCCTCTGCCTTTCACGATGTAGTTTCTGTTGGTGTAATATATTTGTTGAGTGTAATAGCCCCGAACCCCTCAGCACAACACTGGCAAATGGCAGCACAAGTGTAACAACTACCATTATATCTTTTAAACTATTCTTGTAATAGTTGGGTAGTGGCTCTTAGTTTGTGAAATGGTCTCTTTCTCGGATAGAGTATATGGGGATATATTTTTTATATTATGTAATCAACAGTTATTTCCATATGGCAGGGCTGAGCACGAATGGCTTTAAAATATTAGGCGTAGTTAAGTCTTTCAGCTACAATAAAATGATAAAGCTTAAAAACATCATATTTTGTTTTTGTTTCCAGTTTGAGAATTTGTCTTGTAACGAGTTGGACAAAGAGCGTGGAGACGTATACATAAGTGCACAAGGACAATATCCACATGGTGTGTACTGTGGCCGTAGTGTAGTAGTGTGCTCGTTGCCAAAGTTACACCAGGCTAAAGTTTAACAATAGTACATGTGGTGTTTGGTAAAATATCTTTCTTTTTGTTTTTCAATGACATATTTTCTGTAGTATAAATTAAAGTTTAACATTACCACTCAGTGTAAATACTCACAGATGCATTATTTTTCATGATAAAATATAAAATAGTGTATTTGTTAAGAATTACCCTTAAAGAGTGGGCTGAAACCACCAACTCCACTCCCAGAGACAGAGATCCGCTCCATACACCATCTATGACAACGAATGAGCAGACTGACCTGTAAAGTCAGACATAGACCTTGAGCTGATCTCGTGAACCACCGGGATTTCGGGGTCCTGTCTTTCTCGGTGTAAAAATCAATACATCTCGTGTGACAAAGCCAGTGACCTAACCTTAACAAATAAATTCATATCTATGCGCTTTCTGTATATGGCCGACTTCCCCCTAGCCAAATAAAATGGAGGACTTTGCTCTAGAGGGGATACAAAACATTCCACAACTTT
>NW_024731243.1:0-26082 GCF_018991925.1 Homarus americanus | reverse complement strand
TAGAAGCCACGTATTGCTCTGGGTTGCCTGAGGGCAGGGTGGTGCCCCTGGAGGCTGGGTGGTGCCCTGGAGGCTAGTGCCCTGAGGCTGGGTGGTGCCCTGGAGGCTGGGTGGTGCCCCTGGAGGCTGGGTGCTCCTGAAGACTGGTGGTGCTCCTGGAGGCTGGGTGGTGCCCTGGAGGCTGGGTGGTGCCCCTGGAGGCTGGGTGGTGCTCCTGAGGCTGGGTGGTGCCTGAGGCTGGGTGGTGCCCTGGAGGCTGGGGTGGTGCCCTGCTGTGGTGCTCTGGAGGCTGGGTGGTGCCCCTGGAGGCTGGGTGGTGCTCCTGGAGGCTGGGTGGTGCTCCTGGAGGTGGTGCTCCAGGAGGCTGTGCCCTGGAGGCTGGGTGGTGCCTGGAGACTGGTGGTGCTCCTGGAGGCTGGGTGGTGCCCCTGGAGGCTGGGTGGTGTTCCCGGAGACTGGGTGATGCCCTGGAGGCTGGGTGGTGCTCCTGGAGGCTGGGTGGTGCTCCTGGAGGCTGGGTGGTGCCCTGGAGGGGGTGGTGCTCTGGAGGCTGGGTGGTGCTCCTGGAAGCTGGAGGCTTCCGGGAGGCTGGGTGGTGCTCCTGGAGGCTGGGTGGTGCCCCGGAGGCTGGGTGGTGCCCCCAGAGGATGGGGGGTGCCCTGGAGGCTGGGTGGTGCCCCGAAGGCTGAGGGTGCCCCTGAGGCTGCCTGGCTCCTGGAGGCTGGGTGGTGCCCCGGAGCTGGGTGGTGCCTCCTGGAGGCTGGGTGGTGCTCCTGGAGGCTGGGTGGTGCCTCCTGAGGCTGGATGGTGCCCTGGAGGCTGGGTGGTGCCCTGAGGCTGGGATGCCCCGGAGGCTGGGTGGTGTCCCTGGAGGCTGGGATGGTGCCTCCGGAGGCTGGGTGGTGCCCCTGAGGCTGGGTGGTGCCCTGGAGGCTGGGTGGTGCCCTGAAGGCTGGGGATGCCCTGAAGGGCTGGATGGTGATCCTGAGGCTGGGTGGTGCCTGGAGGCTGGATGGTGCTCTGGAGGCTGGGTGGGCTCCCAGGCTGGGGCCCTGGAGGCTGGGTGGTGCTCCTGAAGCTGGATGGTGCTCCTGGAGGCTGGGTGCCCCGGAGGCTGGGTGGTGCCTCGAAGGCTGGATGGTGCTCCCGGAGGCTGGGTGGTGCTCCTGGAGACTGATGGTGCCCTGAGCTGGATGGTGCTCCCAGCTGGGTGGTGCTCCTGAGGCTGGGTGCCCCTGCTGGATGGTGATCCCGAGGCTGGGTGGTGCTTCCGGAGGCTGGATGGTGCTCCTGGCTGGGTGGTGCTCCTGGAAGCTGGTGGTGCTCCTGGAGGCTGGGTGGTGCCCCTGGAGGCTGGATGGTGGATCCCGGAGGCTGGGTGGTGTCGGGAGCAGGCTCTGGAGGCTGGGTGGTGCTCCTGGAGGCTGGATGGTGCCCCTGAAGGCTGGGTGGTGCCCCTGGAGGCTGGGTGGTGCCCCTGGAGGCTGGGTGGTGCTCCTGGAGGCTGGGTGGTGTCCTGAAGGCTGATGGTGATCCTGAGGCTGGGTGGTGCTTCCTGAGACTGGATGGTGCCCTGGAGGCTGGGTGGTGCTCCTGGAAGCTGGATGGTGCTCCTGGAAGCTGGTGCCCTGGAGGCTGTGGCCCCTGAAGGCTGGATGGTGATCCCGGAGGCTGGGTGGTGCCCCTGAAGGCTGATGGTGCTCCTGGAAGCTGGGTGGTGCTCCTGAGGCTGGGTGGTGCCCCGAGGCTGGGATGCCTCCAGCTGGATGGTGTCCCGAGGCTGGGTGGTGCTTCCGAGGCTGGGTGGTGCTCCTGGAGGCTGGGAGATGCCCCGAGGCTGGGTGGTGCCCCTGGAGGCTGGGGGTGCCCTCAGGGCTGGGGGACTGGCGGCTGGATGGTGCCCTGGAGGCTGGGGGTGTCCCTGGAGGCTGGGTGGTGTTCCTGAGGCGGATGGTTACTGACTTCACGGAAACACACCAACGGGAACACGAGAGCATGTCTCACTTACCCCATGTGTATGTTACTCCCCATGTGTCTGTCTTAACTCCCCATGTGTATGTGTTACTCCCCATGTGTCTGTCTTACCTCCCATGTGTCTGTTTTACCTCCCCATGTGTCTGTCTTACCTCCCCACGTATGTTTTACTCCCCATGTGTCTGTCTTACCTCCCCATGTGTCTGTCTTACCTCCCATGTGTCTGTTCACTTCCATGTGTCTGTCTTACCTCCCCACGTATGTTTTACTCCCCCATGTGTCTGTCTTACCTCCCCACGTGTATGTTTCTTACCCCATGTGTCTGTTCTACCTCCCCATGTGTCTGTCTTACCCCCATGTGTCTGTCTTACCTCCCCATGTGTATGTTTTACTCCCCACGTGTATGTCTTACCCTCCCCACGTGTATGTGTTACTCCCCATGTCTGTCTTACCTCCCCACGTGTATGTCTACCTCCCCACGTGTATGTGTTACTCCCTCGTGTCTGTCTCACCTCCCCACAGTATGTGTCTGTCTTACCTCCCCACGTGTATGTTTCTCTCCATGTCTGTCTTACCTCCCCATGTGTCTGTCTTACCTCCCCACGTGTATGTTTCTTACTCCATGTGTCTGTCTTACCTCCCCACGTGTATGTTTTACTCCCCATGTGTCTGTCTTACCTCCCCATGTGTCTGTCTTACCTCCCCACGTATGTGTCTGTCTTACCTCCCACGTGTATGTCTTACTCCCACGTGTATGTCTTACCTCCCCACGTATATGTTACTCCCCATGTGTCTGTTTTACCTCCACACGTATGTTTTACCCCCACGTGTAGTCTTAGCTCCCACGTGTATGTGTTACCCCATGTGTCTGTCTTACCTCCCCATGTGTCTGTCTTACCTCCCCATGTGTCTGTCTTACCTCCCCACGTATGCTACCTCCCCACGTATGTGTTACTCCCCACGTGTATGTTTACCTCCCCCACGTGTATGTGTTACTCCCCACGTGTATGTCTTGCCTCCCCACGTGTATGTTACTCCCCCACGTGTATGTTTACTTCCCATGTGTCTGTGTCTTACCTCCCCACGTGATGTGTTTACTCCCCATGTGTCTGTCTTACCTACCCATGTGTCTGTCTTACCTCCCCATGTGTCTGTCTTACCTCCCCACGTATTGCACCTCCCACGTATGTGTTACTCACGTGTATGTCTTACTCCCCCACGTGTTGTCTTACCTCCCCACGTGTATGTGTTACTCCCCACGTGTATGTCTTGCCTCCCCCACATGTGTTACTCCCCATGTGTCTGTCTTACCCCCCATGTGTCTGTCTTACTCCCCACGTATGTGTTACTCCCCACGTGTATGTCTTACCTCCCCATGTGTCTGTCTTACCTCCCCATGTGTCTGTCTTACCCCACGTGTATGTGTTACTCCCCACGTATGTCTTACCTCCCCATGTGTTGTCTTACCTCCCATGTGTCTTTACCTCCCCCACGTGTATGTGTTACTCCCCATGTGTCTGTCTTACCTCCCATGTGTCTGTCTTACTCCCATGTGTCTGTCTTACCTCCCCATGTGTCTGTCTTACCTCCCCACGTGTATGTGTTACTCCCCACGTGTATGTCTTACCTCCCCACGTGTATGTGTTACCCCCCACGTGTATGTCTTTACCTCCCCACGTGTCTGTCTTACCTCCCCATGTGTTTGTCTTACCTCCCATGTGTCTGTCTTACCTCCCCACGTGTATGTGTTACTCCCCCACGTGTATGTCTTACCTCCCCACGTGTCTGTCTTACCTCCCACGTGTATGTTTACTCCCATGTGTCTGTCTTACCTCCCACGTGTATGTCTTACCTCCCCATGTGTCTGTCTTACCTCCCCACGTGTATGTCTTACCTCCCATGTGTCTGTCTTACCTCCCCACGTGTATGTCTTACCTCCCCATGTGTCTGTCTTACCTCCCCACGTGTATGTTCCACTCCTCCCCATGTGTCTGTCTTACCTCCCATGTGTCTGTCTTACCTCCCATGTGTGTCTGTTCCCACTCCCCATGTGTCTGTCTTACCTCCCCATGTGTCTGTCTTACCTCCCCACGTGTATGTCTTACCTCCCCATGTGTCTGTCTTACCTCCCCATGTGTCTGTCTTACCTCCCCACGTATGTCTTACCTCCCCCATGTGTCTGTCTTACCTCCCCATGTGTCTGTTCCACTCTCCCCATGTGTATGTCTTACCTCCCCATGTGTCTGTCTTACCTCCCCATGTGTCTGTCTTACCCCCACGTGTGTGTCTTACCTCCCCATGTGTCTGTCTTCACCTCCCCCATGTGTCTGTCTTACCTCCCCATGTGTCTGTCTTACCTCCCCCTGTGTCTGTCTTACTTCCCCACGTGTGTATGTCTTACCTCCCCATGTGTCTGTCTTACTCTCCCCTGTGTCTGTCTTACCTCCCCATGTGTCTGTCTTACCTCCCCACGTGTCTGTCTTACCTCCCCATGTGTCTGTGTCTTACCTCCCCATGTGTCTGTCTTACTCTCCCCATGTGTATGTCTTACCTCCCACGTGTCTGTCTTACCTCCCCTGTGTGTCTGTCTTACCTCCCCACGTCTGTCTTACCTCCCCACGTGTCTGTCTTACTCCTCCCCTGTGTTCGTTCCACTCCCCACGTGTCTGTCTTACCTCCCCACGTGTCTGTCTTACTCCTCCCATGTGTCTGTCTTACCTCCCCACGTCTGTCTTACCTCCCCACGTGTCTGTCTTACCCCCATGTGTCTGTCTTACCTCCCCTGTGTCTGTCTTACTTCCCCCATGTGTCTGTCTTACCTCCCCATGTGTCTGTCTTTACTCCCCACGTGTCTGTCTTACCTCCCCACGTGTCTGTCTTACTCCCATGTGTCTGTTACCTCCCCACGTGTATGTCTTACCTCCCCACGTGTCTGTCTACTCCCCACGTGTCTGTCTTACTCCCAGTGTCTTCACTCCCCACGTGTGTCTGTCTTACCTCCCCACGTGTCTGTCTTACCTCCCCACGTGTATGTCTTACCTCCCCACGTGTCTGTTTCACCTCCCCACGTGTCTGTCTTACTCCCCACGTGTGTCTGTCTTACCCTCCCCACGTGTGTCTGTTCCCATCTCCCCACGTGTCTGTCTTACTCCCCACGTGTGTCTGCTCACTCCCCACGTGTCTGTCTTACCTCCCCACGTGTCTGTCTTACCTCCCCCGTGTGTCTGTCTTACCTCCCCACGTGTCTGTCTTACCTCCCACGTGTCTGTCTTACTCCCTCCCCATGTGTCAGTCTTTACCTCCCCGTGTGTCTGTCTTACCTCCCCCATGTGTCTGTCTTTACCTCCCCACGTGTCTGTCTTACCTCCCCCACGTGTCTGTTCACTTTCCCCACGTGTCTGTCTTACCTCCCATGTGTCTGTCTTACCTCCCCACGTGTCTGTCTTACCTCCCCACGTGTCTGTCTTACCTCCCCACGTGTCTGTCTTACCTCCCCACGTGTCTGTCTTACCTCCCCGTGTTCTGTCTTACCTCCCCATGTGTTCACCACTCCCCATGTGTCTGTCTTACCTCCCCACGTATGTCTTCACTCCCCATGTGTCTGTCTTACCTCCCCATGTGTCTGTCTTACCTCCCCATGTGTCTGTCTTACCTCCCATGTGTCTGTCTTCACCTCCCATGTGTCTGTCTTACCTCCCCATGTGTCTGTCTTACCTCCCCATGTGTCTGTCTTACTCCCCATGTGTCTGTCTTACTCCCCCACGTGTCTGTCTTACCTCCCCATGTGTCTGTCTACTTCCCCATGTCTGTCTTACCCCCATGTGTCTGTTCTTACCTCCCCATGTCTGTCTTACCTCCCCATGTGTCTGTCTTACCTCCCCATGTGTCTGTCTTACTCTCCCCATGTGTCTGTCTTACCTCCCCAGTGTATGTGTTTACTCCCCATGTGTCTGTCTTCACTCTCCCCACGTGTATGTGTTACTCCCCACGTGTCTGTCTTACCTCCCCACGTGTATGTGTTATCATGTGTCTGTCTTACCTCCCCACACTGTATGTGTTACTCCCCCATGTGTCTGTCTTACCCCCATGTGTCTGTCTTACCTCCCATGTCTCCCGTGTCTGTCTACCTCCCCTTGTCTGTCTTACCTCCCATTGTATGTTCTCCCCGTCTTTCACCTCCCCATGTGTCTGTCTTACCTCCCCACGTGTGTGTTCTCCCACGTGTGTCTGTCCCTCTGCTCTCCCATGTGTCTGTCTCTCCCTTGTCTGTTGTCTTATCCCTTCTTCCTTGTTCTCTGTCTGTCTTACCTCCCCATGTGTTCTTGTCTTCCTCCCACATGTCTTACCTCCGTGTCTGTTCCTCCCCATTGTCTGTGTTTACCTCCCACTCTTGCTACCTCACATGTCTTCCTCCGTGTGTCTTACCTCCCCTTTTTCTCCCCAGTGTCTTCTTGTCTTCTCCCTGCACCTCCGTGTGTGTGTTCTCCCCAGTGTCTGTCTTACCTCCCCTTGTGTGTGTCTTACTCCTCTGGTCTGTCTTCCTCCCCCTAATGTCTTACCTCCCCTGTTCTCTTCTTACCTCCCCCGTGTCTGTCACCTCCTTATCTTCTCCTCTGTATGTGTTCCTCCCCAGATTGTCTTACCTCCCGTGTCTGTCTTACTCCCATGTCTTGGTTCCCCTCCCCCGTGTTGTTTACTCCCTGTTCCCCCATGTTGTCACTCCCCCCACGTGTGTTTCTGTCTGTCTTACCTCCTTTCCCGTGATGTTTTGCTTCTTACCTCCCCATGTGTCTTCTCCTTCCCCATGTCTGTCTTACCTCCCCATATGTCTCCGTCTTCTCCCAGTCTGTCTTCACTCCCCATTGTCTGTCTTACCTCCATGTGTACCTCCCCCCTTATGTCTTACTCCCCCACGTGTGTTACTCCCCATGTGTCTTACCTCCTGTGTCTGTCTCACCTCCCCATGTGTCTGTCTTACCTCCCCCTGTGTGTGTTACTCCCCATGTGTCTGTCTTACCTCCCACGTGTCTGTCTTACCTCCCCCATGTGTCTGTCAGTTTGTTACTCCCCCCATGGTATGTTTTACCTCCCACGTGTGTCTTGCTTACCTCCCCCACGTGTGTCTTACCTCCCCCCACGTGTATGTCTTACCTCCCCACGTGTGTGTGTTACTCCCCCATGTGTCTGTCTTACCTCCCCAGTCTGTCTTACCTCCCCATGTGTCTGTCTTACCTCCCCCACGTGTATGTTATTACTCCCCCACGTGTATGTCTTATCCCGTGTGTTTTACTCCCCATGTGTCTGTCTTACACTCCCCACGTGTATGTCTTACCTCCCCCACGTGTCTGTCTTACCTCCACGTGTATGTTACTCCTGTGTCTCACTCTTGTGTTACTCCCCATGTGTCTGTCTTACCTCCCTTGTCTGTCACTCCCCTGTGTGTTACTCTGTCTGTCTTACCTCCCTCCTCCCCACGTGTATGTGTTACTCCCCATGTGTGTACTCCCCATTATGTGTTAGCTCCCATGTGTCTGTCTTACCTCCCCATGTGTCTGTCTTACCTCCCCATGTGTCTTGCCTTCCCCCGTGTGTCTTTCTTACCTCCCCATGTGTCTGTCTTACTCCCCACGTGTCTGTCTTACCTCCCCACGTGTCTGTCTTACCTCCCACGTGTATGTATTTACTCCCATGTGTCTGTCTTACTCCCCACGTGTCTGTCTTACCTCCCCATGTGTCTGTCTTACTCCCATGTGTCTTTACCTCCCCCATGTGTCTGTCTTACCTCCCCACGTGTATGTTGTTACTCCCATGTGTCTGTCCTCCCACGTGTCTGTCTTACTCCCCATGTGTCTGTCTTACCTCCCCCACGTATTGCTCCCCATGTGTATGTCTTACCTCCCCACGTGTATGTCTTACCTCCCACGTGTATGTGTTACTCCCCATGTGTCTGTTTTACCTCCCCATGTATATGTTACCTCCCCACGTGTATGTGTTCTCACTTGTCTTCCCCTCCCACGTGTCTGTCTTACCTCCCACGTGTTGTCTTACCTCCCCACGTGTGTGTTTATCATGTGTATGTTTCTCTCTTTCCCCACGTGTGTCTTACCTCCCCACGTGTGTCTTACCTCCCACGTGTGTGTTTACTCCCCAGGTGTCTGTCTTACCTACCCCGTGTCTGTCTTTTCCCATGTGTCTGTCTTACCTCCCCCATGTGTCTGTCTTACTCCCCACTCTGTCTTACCTCCCCCACGTGTATGTCTTACCTCCCCACATGTGTGTGTTACTCCCCATGTGTCTGTCTTACTCCCCCACGTGTCTGTCTTACCTCCCCATGTGTCTGTCCCTCCCCATGTGTCTGTCTTACTCCCCATGTGTCTGTCTTACCTCCCCCACGTGTATGTGTTACTCCCCATGTGTCTGTCTTACCTCCCACGTGTCTTTTCCCCATGTGTCTGTCTTACCTCCCCCACGTGTATGTCCCCCATGTGTCTGTCTTACCTCCCCCTGTGTCTGTCTTACCTCCCCATGTGTCTGTCTTACCTCCCCGTGTATGTTCTCAGTGTATGTCTTACCTCCCCACGTGTCTGTCTCCCCCACGTGTATGTCTTACCTCCCCATGTGTGTCTTACATGTCTGTCTTACCTCCCCCATGTGTCTGTCTTACCTCCCCACGTGTATGTGTTACTCCCCATGTCTTACCTCCCTTGTATGTCTTACCTCCCCACGTGTGTTACTCCCCATGTGTGTGTTTACCCTTTGGTATGTCTTTACTCCCACGTGTATGTCTTACTCCCCACGTGTATGTCTTACCTCCCCACGTGTGTTTACTCCCCAGTGTCTGTCTTACCTCCACGTGTCTGTCTACCTCCCCATGTGTCTGTCTTACTTCCCCACGTGTGTGTGTTACTCCCCCGTGTCTCTTACCTCACGTTGTCTTCCTCCCCATGTGTCTGTCTTACATCCACGTGTATGTTTACTCCCAGATGTCTGTCTTACCTACCCACGTGTCTGTCTTACCTCCCCATGTGTATGTCTTACCTCCCACGTGTGTTACTCCCACGTGTATGTCTTACCTCCCCACAGTGTATGTGTTACTCCCCCATGTGTCTGTCTTACCTCCCCACGTGTATGTCTTACCTCCCCACGTGTATGTGTTACTCCCCCACATGTCTTACCTCCCACATGTTACTCCCCATGTGTCTTACCTCCCCACGTGATCACTGTTGTTTCTCACGTGTATGTCTTACCTCCCATTGTGTGTGTTACTCCCCATGTGTCTGTCTCCCCCGTGTCTTACCTCCCACGTGTGTGTCCTCCCCATTTTCTCCCAGTGTCTGTCTTCCACGTGTCTGTCTTACCTCCCCCGTGTGTGTTTTACCTCCCACGTGTATGTGTTTCTCCCCACGTGTCTGTCTTACCTCCCCACGTCTTCTTACCTCCCCATGTGTCTGTCTTCTCCCACGTGTATGTTTACTCCCAAGTGTCTGTCTTACCCCACGTGTCTGTCTTACTCTCTCCCACGTGTATGTGTTACTCCCCACGTGTGTCTTCTCCCCATTTTGTGTTACTCCCCATGTGTCTTACTCCCCGTGTATGTCTTACCTCCCCACGTGTATGTCTTACCTCCCCATGTGTCCCTACCTCCCACGTGTATGTGTTACTCCCCATGTGTCTGTCTTACCTCCCCCGTGTATGTCTTCCTCCCCGTGTGTGTCTTACCTCCCCACGTGTGTGTTGCTCCCCCATGTGTCTGTCTTACCTCATGTGTCTGTCTTGCCCATTCTCCCCACGTGTCTGTCTTACCTACCGTGTCTGTCTTACCTCCCCATGTGTCTGTCTTACCTCCCCCACGTTATGTTACTCCCCCACGTGTATGTCTTACTCCCCACGTTATTTCTCCCCATGTGTCTGTCTTACCTCCCCCGTGTATGTACCTCCCTGTCTTTACTCCCCACGTGTATGTGTTACTCCCATGTCTTACCTCCCCACGTGTATGTGTTACTCCCCATGTGTCTGTCTTACCTCCCCATGTGTCTGTCTTACCTCCTGTGTTTCCCCCTTGTCTTCCTCCCCACCTGTCTTACCTCCCCCATTGTGTCTTTACCTCCCCACGTGTGTGTGTTACTCCCCCATGTGTCTGTCTTACCTCCCCCGTGTATGTTTACTCCCCCCATGTGTCTGTCTTACTGTGCTCTTCCTCCCCATGTGTCTTTCTTACCTCCCCATGTGTGTCTTCTCCCCACACGTCTGTCTTACCTCCCCACGTGTGTCTTACCTCCCCACGTGTGTGTTACTCCCCCATGTGTCTGTCTTACTCCCCACGTCTGTCTTACCTCCCCATGTGTCTGTCTTACCTCCCCATGTGTCTGTCTTACTCCCCATGTCTGTCTCCCCCCACGTGTGTGTTACTCCCATGTGTCTGTCTTACTCCCGTGTCTGTCTTACCTCCCCATGTGTCTGTCTTACCTCCCCCACGTGTATGTTTACTCCCCATGTGTCTGTCTTACCTCCCCACGTGTGTCTTACCTCCCCACGTGTCTTACCTCCCACGTGTATGTGTTACTCCCCCATGTGTCTGTCTTACCTCCCCCCGTGTATGTCTTACTCCCCATGTGTCTGTCTTACCTCCCCGTGTCTGTCTTACCTCATGTGTCTGTCTTACTCCCATGTTTGTTTCTCCCACGTGTATGTCTTCCTACTCCCCACGTGTCTGTCTTACCTCCCCCATGTGTCTGTCTTACCTCCCCCCGTGTATGTTTCTCCCGTGTCTGTCTTTCTGTGTGTCTGTCTTACCTCCCCATGTGTCTGTTGTTTTACTCCCCCCACATGTCTTACCTCCCCCAGTATGTGTCTCCCCATGTGTCTGTCTTTATGTCACCTCCCCATGTACTCCCCACGTGTATGTCTTACTCCCCACGTGTATGTGTTACTCCCCCATGTGTCTGTCTTACCTCCCCACGTGTCTTACCTCCCCCCATGTGTATGTCTTACCTCCACGTGTATGTGTTACTCCCCATGTGTCTGTCTTACCTCCCCACGTGTATGTCTTACCTCCCCCATGTCTTCCCGTGTTGTGTTACTCTCTCCATGTGTCTGTCTTACCTCCCCACGTGTGTGTATTACTCCCCAGTGTCTGTCTTACCTCCCACGTGTCTGTCTTACCTCCCCATGTGTCTGTCTTACACTCCCCGTGTATGTATTTACTCCCCCATGTATTGCCTCCCCGTGTATGTCTTCCCTCCCCCACGTGTGTTACTCCCCATGTGTATGTTTCTCCTGTCTTACCTCCCCATGTGTCTCCCCATGTGTCTTACCTCCCCACGTGTTGTATTTACTCCCCCATGTGTCTGTCTTACCTCCCCACGTGTCTGTCTTACCTCCCCCATGTGTCTGTCTTACCTCCCCGTGTGTGTGTTTACTCCCCATGTGTGTCTTACCTCCCCGTGTATGTGTTACTCCCCATGTGTTCTCTCACTGTTTTCTCCCCTGGTTTCCTCCCCAGTGTGTCTTACCTCCCCACGTGTCTGTCTTACCTCCCCCATGTGTTTCTCCCCAGTGTCTTCTTCCCTCACGTGTCTGTCTTACCTTGTCTGTCTTACCCCCGTGTATGTTTACTACGTGTGTCTTACCTCCCCGTGTCTGTCTTACCTCCCCGTGCATGTCTTACCTCCCCACGTGTATGTGTTACTCCCCATGTGTCTGTCTTACCTCCCCTTGTGTATGTCTTACCTCCCCACATTGTATGTCTTACCTCCCCACGTGTATGTCTTTACTCCCCCATGTATGTCTTACCTCCCCATGTGTCTGTCTTACCTCCCCACGTGTATGTCTTACCTCCCCCACGTATGTCTTACTCACGTGTGTGTTACTCCCAGTGTGTCTGTTTCCTCACGTGTCTGTCTTACCTCCCCATGTCTCTGTCTTACCTCCCACGTGTATGTTACCTCCCCCATGTGTATGTCTTACCTCCCCACGTGTCTGTCTTACCTCCCCATGTGTCTGTCTTACTCCCACGTGTATATTTACTCATGTCTGTCTTACCTCCCCCACGTGTCTGTCTTACCTCCCATGTGTCTGTCTTACCTCCCCACGTGTATTTACTCCCTGTTACCTCCCCACGTGTATGTGTTACTCCCCATGTGTCTGTCTTACCTCCCCACGTGTGTCCTTCCCACGTGTATGTCTTACTCCCCACGTGTATGTCTTACCTCCCCACGTGTCTGTACTCCCATGTGTCTGTCTTACCCCCCACGTGTATGTCTTACCTCCCCACGTGTCTGTCTTACCTCCCCATTTACTCCCCATGTGTCTGTCTTATCTCCCCCCGTGTATGTCTTCACCCCCCACGTGTCTGTCTTACCTCCCCACGTGTGTGTTTACTCCCCCATGTCTGTCTTACCTCCCCATGTGTATGCTTACCTCCCCATGTGTTACTCCCCCACGTGTCTGTCTTACCTCCCCATGTGTCTGTCTTACCTCCCCCACGTGTATGTGTTACTCCCCACGTGTATCTTACCTCCCCACGTGTATGTCTTTACTCATGTGTCTGTCTTACCTCCCACGTGTATGTCTTACACTCACATGTCTTACCCCCACGTGTATGTGTTACTTCTCCCATGTGTCTGTCTTACCTCCCCACGTGTATGTCTTACCTCCCACGTGTATGTCTTACCTCCCACGTGTATGTCCTACTCCCCATGTGTTGTTTACTCCCCACGTGTATGTCTTACCTCCCACGTGTATGTCTTGCCTCACAATTATTAGGATGGGAATCAGTAATCTTCCAGTTGTCCTGAGTATATAAGAACCCTGAGACTAAAAGGTTAAATGTGATTCCAGCTATAAATCCAGTATTTGTGTCTCACTCTGATAGTTAACATTTTCAAGATTACCTCAATATTGGCTCACTATATGCCGCAGTATAGTATGTTTCTGTGGGTTTCTTTTGCTTGTAAGATTTCACAAATAACTTTGTTTGTTCTTGCTTAGATTGCTGTTCACATAAGAGCACTATATTATTTCTTCATTTATTAACTCGAAAATGATCGATTATCCTTCATCAAGGAGAAGGAAGGACATATTGATATGTGATACATCCTAGAAGAGACGTGTGTGCTGGTCTCTCAGTAGAGTTGAAGACGCACGGAGTGGAGAAATATAGAGAGGGTCACCAATTACGTAATTTGTGAGACGATTTACTGAATCTCTCTCTCTCTCTCTCTCTCTCTCTAACACACACACACACACATCCAATTCAAAGGAACACAAACCAACACACTAACAGGGAACGCAGAAAGTGTTCATCCACAGAGATCCACGCACTTAGCAAAAGTGTACATGTAAACTTTCTCCACCCAACACTTTTAATATACGGACACACTTAACACACCCAGTGTGTTGATGACCGACCCAACAAGGGGTTATGCCATCATACTCAAGGTTAAGTCATCATAAGGAGTTATGTCATCATATTCAGTGTTAAGTCATCATACTAAGGTTATGCCATCATATTTAAGGTGTTAAGTCATCATACTCAAGGGTTATGCCATCATATTTAAGGTGTTAAGTCATCATACCAAGGTTATGTCATCATATTCAAGGTGTTAAGTCATCATACTCAAGAGTATTCATAATACCAAGGAGTTAAAACATCATACTGAAGGGTTATCATCATATTCAAGGTGTTAATTTATCATATCCAAGGTGTTACGTCATCATATTCAAAGCGTTAAGTCATCATTTTCAAGTTGTTTAATAACATAATCAAGGTGTTGTTATCATATACTCAAGGTTATGTCATCATACTGAAGGGGTTATTTCATCATTCCAAGATCTAAGTCATCATACTCAAGGGGTTGTTTCATCATTTTCAAGGTGTTAAGTCATCATACTCAAGGGGCTACTTCATCATAGTCAAGGAGTTATGTCATCGTATTCAAGGTGTTAATTCATAATACTCAAGAGGTTATATCATCATATTCAAGTTGTTAAGTCATCATACTTAAGAGGTTATATCATCATATTCAAGGTGTTAAGTCATCATACTCAAGAGGTTATGTCATCATATTCAATGTGTTAAATCACCATACTAAAGAGGTTAAGTCATCATACTCAAGGGGCTTCTTCATTATACTCAAGGGGTTATGTCAGAGATGGATCTCGTGTGCGACGGTATGCACAATAATCCCTGTAGGTTGTACTAGACCGTGATGACATCTTCCACGGCCAGGACGCGCCCTGCTGGTGCAACTAATGCAGCTGGTTTGAGAACTTCTTTGATGCACAAGTCCATGCATTGGCACTGCATAGTAGTAGTAGTCGTATGGCTATCCACGCCATTCTGTAAAAGACGAAGACATTTTAATATGTACTTGCGAAACTTAGTTTCAGACGATAATTGTTAGATACAACTTGTGTATATGGTGTGTCTACGGCTTGCGTTGGTAAGTCTTGTGCATCCAAAAATGTCCAAAATACCAACACAAGCCATAGAAACTTTTTAATGTAATTTTTTAGTGTAATAGATTATTTTTAGTATAAGAATTGGGTAAAACACATAGTTAACTATTGAAACTTATTTTATGAACGCCCCTCCTCCCCACAAGGTGCGCGCGCGCAGAGTGAGAGAGAGAGAGAGATATTTTGTCAATTAGTTTTCATACTACCCAATATTTGTAACTTTTATCATCCTTTGCTTATTGTATATTTTCAGTATTTCTGCTGCCATGTTATTGCAATAAACCGCTAATTATTATTACACAGAAAAGAAACAAAACAAAGCCAACGTTACCAGGTCACAACCTCTGAACAGGAGCAGAGAGTAAATGTCCTCAACTTCTCAACACGACATAAAACACGGCTCTGTTAAGACGGTCAAAACACACTGACTCTTGAAGAATATTGAGGAAGCAAATAGACATAAACCTGTTCTGTGTTTTTCCTTCTAATCTGTCCTTCAAATATTTACATTCGATTACAGGCGCTGAGACAACTTGTGGAAAAATACATAAAAGAACCAATTTTGGTGAAATAGTACCGTCGAATTGTGAAGGTTTTTGTCATCTGTTCTGAACTGGGTGAAGACTGTTCCATTATGTCGATTTCTTTTACACAGATCGAGTTAGTTTCTCTACTAATTCTATTACGAACTTCATAGGTCAGTTTCCTGTTGAAGTTGAAGTTCATAATAAAGAAAATGTTCTTTATGTTTAAAGAAACGAGTGGCTTTCTTATTTCAATCATTAGCACCAAACTTCCCACAAAGACCTGTTTTGTTCTTCATTATATGTCCACATAAATTCTTAGGAAATAATGAACTCGTGCAAGTCGCCATGTCGTCGTCTCCATGACCTCAGCGTCTGTGGACTGACTGTCAAATGCGACAAATGGATGGATGGATGTTCTTGAGACTTTACAGGTGTACAATAATCCACCCAGGACTCGAACGAATTTTGTAATTGGTAAAATCTGATTCGATAACGTGTAGCATTGTTCGACCTGAGGTGCACACATGCCCAAGACTAGACATCTACACGGACAATTTCACTCTATATTTTAGGATCGTGTGTTGTACCTCGTCTGGTGTTACGCCTTAGCTTATCCTTCTTGTTTGTGTTATAATTCCTTACTGAGTTTATAAACATTGATTACATTAGGTTAGGTTAGGTTACGTTACGTTACGTTACGTTACGTTACGTTAGGGATCAACTATACAATAACTTTATTTTCTTAACCATGCGAGGAATTATGGGCAATGCGAGATACACAGCGTGATTTATTCCAGGTAAACCCTGATACACACCTGGAAAGGTGGTAGGACAACATAGCCAGGACAGGTGAGAGGACAACATAGCCAGGACAAGTGGTAAGACAACATAGCCAGGACAGGTGGTAAGACAACATAGCCAGGACAGGTGGTAGGACAACATAGCCAGGACAGGTGAGAGGACAACATAATACAGGACAAGTGGTAAGACAACATAGCCAGGACAGGTGGTAAGACAACATAATGGGACAGGTGGTAGAACAACATATCACGGGACAGGTGGTGGGACAACATAATGGGACAGGTGGTAGGACAACATAAGCCGGGACAGAGTGGTAGAACAACATAGCCAGGACAGGTGGTAGGGGACAACGTAGCCAGGACAAATTGGTAAGACAACATAGCCAGGACGGGTGGTAGACAACATAGCCGGGACGAATTGGTGAGACAACATGTCCAGGACAGGTGGTGGTATCAACATAGCCAGGACAGGTAGAAACAACATAGCCAGACAGGTGGTAAGACAACACAGCCAAGACAGGTGGTAAGACAACATAGCAGGACAGGCAGACAAATATAAAGCCAGGTAGGCAGGACAACATAGCTATGGACAGTGCAGTAGACACGTTTGGTGACAGGTGGTGCAGGGACAACATAAGCCAGGACAGGTGGTGTGGCACAAACATAGCCATGGACAGATGGTAGGACAACATAGCCAGGACAGGTAAAAGACAACATAGCCAGGACAGGTGGTAGGAGTAACATAGCCAGGGATGTGTGGTAGGACAACATAGCCAGGACAGGTAGACAAATACAGCCAGAACAGGCAGAGACAACATAGCAGGGACAGGTAGGACAACATAAGGCCAGGGATAGGTGGTGGTAGGACAACATAGCCAGGACAGGTGAGAGGACAACATAGCCAGGACAAGTGGTAAGACAACATAGCCAGGACAGGTGGTAAGACAACATAGCCAGGACAGGTGGTAGGACAACATAGCCAGGACAGGTGAGAGGACAACATAGCCAGGACAGGTGGTAAGACAACATAGCCAGGACAGGTGGGACAGGTCAGGACAGGTGGTGGGACAACATAGCCAGGACAAGTGGGACAACATAGCCAGGACACAACATAACATAGCCAGGACAGGTGGTAAGACAACATAGCCAGGACAGGTGGTAGAACAACATATCCAGGAAGCAACATATCCAGGACAGGTGGTAAGACAACATGGCCAGGACAGGTGGTAAGACAATATAGCCAAGACAGGTGGTAAGACAACATAGCCAGGACAGGTGGTAGGACAACATAGCCAGGACAAGTGGTAAGACAACATAGCCAGGACAGGTGGTAAGACAACATAGCCAGGACAGGTGGTAGAACAACATATCCAGGACAGGTGGTAGAACAACATATCCAGGACAGGTGGTAAGACAACATGGCCAGGACAGGTGGTAAGACAATATAGCCAAGACAGGTGGTAGGACAACATAGCCAGGACAGGTGGTAGGACAACATAGCCAGGACAGATGGTAGGACAACATAGCCAAGACAGGTGGTAGAACAACATAGCCAGGACAGGTGGTAGGACAACATAGCCAGGACAGGTGGTAAGACAACATAGCCAGGACAGGTGGTGGGACAACATAGCCAGGACAGGTGGTAGGACAACATAGCCAGGACAGATGGTAGGACAACATAGCCAAGACAGGTGGTAGAACAACATAGCCAGGACAGGTGGTAGGACAACATAGCCAGGACAGGTGGTAAGACAACATAGCCAGGACAGGTGGTAGAACAACATAGCCAAGACAGGTGGTAGGACAACATAGCCAGGACAGGTGGTAAGACAACATAGCCAGGACAGGTGGTAGAACAACATAGCCAAGACAGGTGGTAGGACAACATAGCCAGTACAAGAACACCATCAAACACCGTCTTCAGAAGTCAGTAAACAAGACCGACTCAACATCTGGAAGTTTTATGTCTGGACAAACTTAACTTTTATTGCCACAATTTTCCTACTTAAGTTTAGTCGTGTTATGTTATCGTGCACTACACCCAACTGTTTCTTCTGAGTTCGTACATTACTTTAGAAGGCTGGCAGATTACCACAGTAAAGGTGCCGTAATTTTAGTTAACGACGAAAGCGAAAATACAAAACAGTAATTACGGACCATTTTTCTTCATGATGTTCAGCTGTGTTCGTTATCGTATATAGTGCAAGAAAAACGGTCTTTGTTATTAAGCTTGAATGTACACTAATAGTCACCTACATTAGCTTGACCTGTTGTGTGTTGGTGTGTGCGCGTGAAGGGATATATATAGGTATAGTGTGCGTGTTTGTTTGGGTATTTGTGGATGGATATAAGTGGGGCTTTTTATGTGTGAATATATGAGTTTGTGTGTATGTTATACATATGAATATGTATGTAATGTATATAGTATATATATTTATGATTGTGTATGTGTTTTCCTCCGTTCAGTCTTGTGTATGAGTGCGTATATGTATGTTTTCTTGAGTGTGTGTCTGTCTGTCTGGACTGTATTACAGCGAGTTTGTGAGTCTGGGTAAAGATTCCTTGTGTATCTGTGTAATGTTGTGTAGATATTATTAAGCCTGGAAAGAGAGTGATCCCGAGCAGGTTGAAACTATGGGCAAGTTTCTTTACACCATTTGCCTCTGTCTACCCAGCAGTAATTGGGAACTTGGATGTTAATCGATTTGCGGATTATGTTCTACGGTATTGGTCAGCCAGTGCAGTTGTTGAGTTGTCCGGTCTTATTCCTTGACACTGGTTGTCTCAGGTTGTGATTGTTATGTTGACAGAAGCTTTACTCTTTAAATTCAGGGCTAGGTGGCCTGAGGACCCGTCCACTTGGAACATAACGACCAACCACTAAGTCCGTTTGTTCTTATGTGTGTATTTGTCCATATGTATTTTCACGGTTGTTTACGTGTGTATTTGCATATTACTGTGTATGTATATCAGATAATGACAAATTGGATCGGATATTACAGACTTGGTATTATGCCCTTGTTCCTCGCAATCCAGGAGAAGCTAAACCAAACACCGCTGAATTAATTCTCACTAACTCGTGTCACGCTCAGCCATAATAATATGAGGCTGTAATGACTAATCTGCCTCAACAAATGAACAAGTATTACTATTAATATGGTTGTTTCAACACCAGACTGATCAGCAAGCGTTCTAGAGGACTGATCCCGCTGGTAAGAATTAAAAATATGAAAATTAAATACCAGTTCGCATATTTTAATCAGGAAAATATGTACAAGAGTTAATTGGCAAAGAATACCTGCCGCTATACCTGTAGGGGAGGACCTTGAGACTAAACACACTGGGTGAGAACAAAAGACATCGTCAGTAACCCGGTATTGACGATGACGTAAGACAGAAACATACCAGTTATCGTAAAGGTCCAACAGTGGTTCACGACGATCATATTCTGATCATCAATAGAAACTGATCTACTACCAACAGTGTTTAATATATTCACAACTTCTTAATCAAGTTCGGTTATGCGTTCGTCTCTTGTCTTCATTAAATCCAAAGGAACCCATTAATAAGATCGTCATAATGTGAACGTGGAATGTATTATGATTCTGGGCTGTTGGTGGGAGTGTTGACTCTGGCTCGGTGTGGGAGAGGGCGAGCTCTTCTAAAGGGGAAATTTGGTCTAATACCTTCACTAACATCCATCCAACAAGACTGAATGGCGTCGGGTTTTGCTTCTATTGGCTTGTGATCGGCCAGTTAGAAAACAAATCGTGAATGAAGTGCTGTAGATTGACTAAAATTTACTTCCACAGAGGACACTGCCACATTATCCAATCACAAAATCATACGTCATATTGGTGGGCGGGGCTGAGTGTGACATTGCCATATTGAACAGACTATAGGTTAAATTAATTAATACACATAACCGATAATGGATAAATGAATAGATTTGTACAGTCAGGCCAAAAGTTGGCTCCCGGTGGTGAAACTGAGTCACGGGAATCAGTCTCCGAACTGACTTACCCTGACTGTCATCTGGTGCGGGTGTGTTGTTTTATCTCATTTGGGGTCGATACTGCTTCAGTTTGGGAGGGAGTAAACTTTTGACCCGGTTGTACAATGAATTAATTACTTTTAATGACACAATTCGTGAAACCATAACACATTAACACGAAAAAAATGACGATATAAATCCCTGCACACATACTGTACACACCAGGTAACATAAAGACTGATATATTTGAACCACTACTAAAGCATTCAATATCATTACACATTTTCAATAAAACGAAACATAATTGGTCAAATAATGTTTTAAATTTGCAATCAGTCAACGTGAACGAGACAATGACGAGATAGGTATAAAAAACTTTAATAAAAAAAATACCTGCAATTTCCATGTCAACTGATGACCTCACGGAAATCATCAAAGCGCTTCTCTGAGTCATAGAAAGAGAAAGTAAAATAATATGCAGTTACGGTCTTTATTCCAGCCTCCGGGTCCAGGTATTACGGTTTACTGTCAGGTCATATTTATACTTTAGTGTCAACAGGAATCTACACAGACAAAATATCCTCGTCTCTAAACAAAGTAATGAGTCTTTATGTTCACTGTTTTTAGTTCATAAATATATCATTCTACACCGGAAGACATGATGGCCTCTACAGTGGCTCTACTATTGAAGTGACCTTATACCAACCTGCAGTCATGATATATACCGTATAATGTCTGTCTCTGTGTGTAATAATTATGACAATAATGATAATAATATTAATAATAATAATAATAATAATAATAATAATAAATATAATAATAATAATAATAATAATAATAATATTAACGGTTTATTAAAATGACAGGACAAGCAGAGGGCTAAACATATACAGTCAACAGAGATGATGAAAGTTACATATTTAGGGACTGGGTCACCTGATTGATAAAATAATATACACGTAACGTAAGTGGTACAAATATAATATATATTATAACGGGGGGGGGGGTCATTTAACAAGGAATTTCAGCATAGTAATAATACAAAAGTAAAATTGGCAGGTTGTGAACACACTGGCTAACTACGAGTTGTTAATAATTTTTACATTGGTTGGTATTGGGCTGTTCTTATAGCAGTCAGTACGTGGTCGTATGGGCTGGTCACGGTTGTGGTGTCGAACAAGAATTCGCGGACGAGGGATCTCGAGCGGGAGCAGACGACGGTGTCGAGGATGATGCAAAAGCTCCTCCCTAAACTTGCAGATGAGGTTGTGTGTGTGTGTGTGCATGCGCGTGTGCGCATGCGTGCGTTTAAAACCATTGCTTGTTGTGTCTGAGTTTGACACACGAAATAATTTACCAGAACTGTTAGGCAATATGTCTATTATATTTACCGGCCGCGAGTAAATAATTTCACCTCTCTTATCAACTAAACGGCGCGACTACTGATAAAATCTGGTCGACATATTGTTGTTATAAATGTTGTGGTCGGTTGTAGCTCCAACATATTCACGAGTGGTTGTTCAGCTGTTCATCATCCATCATCCAGTGTATCACCGGAAGGTTATTAAACCCAATGTTAATGTATATGATATATATGTAAAATAAAATATAATCTGCGATAAACGTTGTATTTTGGGCGGGTGGGAAGTCATGATGTAACTCTGTAAAGTAATGTCAATTAAAATACTTTTGATTGTAAGGAAACATCTTGAACCTGACCTGTTGATATACACAGAAGTTGGATTGTTTGTTGTTCAGGGAGAAAAAATATGAAAACTCTGTCCTTGAGTTTGTTGTGGTACACGTGTACAATTAGCTTTATTCACGGAGGTCTAAAGTATCTTTAAGATTATACTTTTTTATGATAAATATTTAGTGAACAGCCAAAGTGACGTCCTTGTTTCTTTGAGGTTAAATTATATGTTTATTTTATAGGACATTTGTCGCTCATCTTGTAGAAGAACTAAAGAAAGTGTAATGTATGGGATGCCACTTACTCATAAAACCTTTCTCTCTCTTTTTGAAACCCTCGAAAGGGACGAGAAGTTTGTGAAGGTTGAAACTTTTACATTTAGGAGCGGAATGACCCGCCTCCAGGGTCTTTATTTCTGGTAATATTTCCAGAGACGAACAAGCTCTAGATGGGGAGACAATTATCTTTCTTATAACATTGTTTTTTGTCGAATATTTTAATAGTAAAGGAACATAACACCGACATAGGGAACCTCTTAGAGTAAACACTTCCCTCCTCCTGGACACTGATGAGTAAAAAAAAGTAGCTGCCTGTCTGACGGATTTTGTCTCTGGTGTGACTGATAGTCCCAAAGTCTAGATTTCACGGGCAGGTTAAAGCGTCAATAGAAGGTAAGATACCTGACGCTGCTTGGATCTTGTGGATTGTTTCTGAAGAAAGTTTTCCTTTCCCCAGTTTCCTCTTATCTGTTCGTCAACTTTTAAATTTAAGTCATATACCGGACCATCGCTCTTTAACCCCTTGTGTACGGGGTTCCCTCTGGGCTAAAGAAAATCGTCTAACGTTAACCAAATATTAAAAGTGGTGTCCCCGTAGTGAGGGAGTTAAGAGATGATCGTTTCATATTGATTATAAATTTAATGAGAAGTTTTATAACCCAGGTGGAGGGCCTTCACCTGTGGTCACGTGGAGGGGCTTCACCTGGGGTCGCATAGAGGGCCTTCACCTGGGGTAGCGTGGAGGGCCTTCACCTTGGGTAGCGTGGAGGGCTTTCACCTGGGGTAGCGTGGAGGGCCTTCACCTGGGGTCGCATAGGGGCCTTCACCTGGGGTAGCGTGGAGGGCCTTCACCTTGGGTAGCGTGGAGGGCCTTCACCTTGGGTAGCGTGGAGGGCCTTCATCACCTAAGGGTAGCGTGGAGGGGCCTTCACCTGCAAATTGTAGCGTGGAGGGCCTTCACGCATGGGTAGCGTGGGGGCCTTCACCTGGGGTGGCGTGGAGGGCCTTCACGCTGGGTAGGTAGAGGTCCTTCATCTGGGGTAGCGTGGAGGCCTTCACCTTGGTGGCGAGGGCCTTCACTGGGGTAGCGGAGGGCCTTCACCTGGGGTGGCGTCACACAAATTGAAGCGAACAGTTTACACAACAAGACAACCACAAACTTGATGCTTTTAGAAGGGTTGTCTGGCTCTAATTTGTTACTGAGTTTCAGTTTTTGGCATATACGTGAACATATACTGAAGTGGCTTTGTTAAAATCTGTGTAGCGGCATTTCTGGTTAGCCAACAATCAAGCGCTTCAGCCGCCATTACTCTCACCATCCATCAATCCTTGCCTCGGTCTGGTTGTCGTATTTTCACCCAGTCACCACCCTTATTGTCTCTTCATTCCTTCAAAATTTCTTTTATACAAACATCGTTGATTTTCTAGATTTACTTAAACCTCCACATATTTCTTAATCATTGTCATTACTGAATTAATATGGTACATCAAATTATTCCTTTAATTTATTCAGCCAAGGCTAGTATCATTATCACTCATTTAATTAACTTAGTTCACTAACAAAGCCGCCATTTTGCCATGGAACAATTAGCCATAGTCAGTCAAGTACGTTGGACAGTGTTGATATAAGGCGGTATTTATTAGGTTAGTCTCCGTACATATTACAGGTAAATTAACAGTCACCAGTATGTCAAAAATTCCTGACAGTCAAGTGAAGACTGAGAGAAAGTTTGATTTATTGACTAATACGTGTGTGTGGAGCGGAAGGCGCGCCAATATCGGAAGAAATCTTTCATCAACTTGTGTGGGGTCGCGTCTGACGTCTTTTTCTCACCCAGTTCAAAAACAAAATTGAATAACGCCATTTCTCAGCCTTCCTCCACTTCTCCCAACCCCTGGCAAACAATTCCCATCGGCAGGAAACAGTCGGAACAAAGAAAATAAATTACCTCTAGACCGAAGACCCCGTCCAATATTCTTTAATACATTCATTATTTCAGAGAAATTTCCTCCTTGGTTAATAAATCTCTAGATGTAGTGTTTGTGTGAATATACAACAACATCCAAAAGCAGCTGTGGTGGTGGGCCTCCCTCATCTCTGCTGAAAATCATTACACTCCACCGCGTCCCTGTAATTGAATTACTCGGGCGGGCACAAAGGAAGTTGTATATCCCAGAACCCGTTGAGTGCTTCCCCAGTCACACAGTTCCATCAGAAGTCTAAGGGTGGAAGGGCTAATGAAATATTTTATTCCATTTTTATTTATTTTTTGTGAAAAATATCGAAAAATTATTTCGTAGTTGGTAGTTGGTAATAGTTTATTTGAAAACTAAAGCCAAAAGTCCAGGTTACAGACGTACATCTAAGATTTAACCCGACTTTGCTGACTAATCTTGTAAAATCATTCTATAGATAATAAAATGAAAATAACCAAACATTCTTCTCACAAACTCCTTTGAACTCGTAACAAAAAGTTAAGTTGTTGAGTAAATACAGCATTCTGGATGTTGCATTACGTTAGGAGGCAGAATTTTGTGACGAGAATCATAAAAGGAAGCTCTCTACTATTATTTCCAGCTGGGCGCCTCCCGTGTGTCTCGTTCAGCCCACACCTTCCTCACTCCCACCTCAATAATACTCTTAATATCTTCTCGTAGACACTTAGACACTGCCTATAGGTAAAGACTTTATACAAACAGGTGATGTATCATTATTTTGTATCAGGACAAGTTGGCCTCAGTAACAAAGGAAAATTTTTCCTCCTCTTTTCTCTGCTTTAATTTTTTCTCGGAACTCCAGCACTTAGCTCGCTGGCGACGTGCGGGGAATACGAGTCCCTGTATGAATGGTGCAAGCTATTAATATCCAGCATATGAGAAGAGTGGGGCGCCTACACTAGTCCCCTGGGTTACCTGGGAGTCTAGTTAACGTAAAGGAAGTTATTATACCTTTTATGGAGCCCCGAGCCGCCACCTGGAGGGGAATTTGTGGGAAGTAGCAGACGGCCCTGGGGAATGGTTTCATTTAAATAATTATGTGACTTCTCCTCTAAAAAGCCGATCAAACATATACTAATTTATAGGTAATATTTCGAATATAAAAATTTCCACAATAAAAGAATAATTTGTGTAACATTGAACTAAAGTCTTTTTACTTTTAAGTATTAATATATATTGAAAGTCGGGAGCAATCTGAGTATTTCCAATGATAAAACTTCTCCTTTTCATAAGTTAGTGTACACATTACTCACCTGGGCCCACCATATTATCAGGATTTTTTTTTTCTGAAAAGGTTTAAAAGGTTTTCACTGAGAGCTTGACGTGAAATACTATAGTTTTGAGCTCGGAAAGTCGTGTAGGTATTGCCTGTGAGAGTCTACCTGAACACGTGGTCACGAAATAAAAAAATAAAATAATGATAATAGTTAAGAAAATAATATTTTGTCAGGATGGTCTTAAGTGAGTTTTAGTTTTATCAAGAAATAATAAAAATATTTGGAAGTTTGCAGTAAGCAGTGATGAAGGAATAAAAGCCGGTATGTAGATGACACTGCTCTTATAGCTCATGGCCAAGAGGCTGTGATGGAATATCATACATTATCCAATATCATTTCTCTAAGTTGATAATTTATAACATTTAGCTGAAGAAGAAAAAATCTCCTGAAGTATAATTATAATTTTACCATTTTTAACGTCTAAGAGAGAAAGCGGAATAATTATAATTATACTAAGAATTATATCAGGTTTACTTCAGCATGAATTATATTATAGGTCAGCTTGGGGGAGTTAGCTCGTACAAAAGTGTCAGTCATCAAAGTGTAGTCATGCGGGAAAATTAAGTAGAGACACATCTCCTGTGTAATTACTTGCTGTTAATTATCCCGACCTGGGTTTTGTTTTTACCTGTAATGATGATTAACTTGATTACTATTATCATCATCATCGTTAACATTATTATAAAGTTAATTTGTCGTTTTATTTACATGTAGTTATATAATTTTTGCTCATAAGCTTGTTGCTTCAAAATTATGTTGTTAAAAACTCTCATGTTCCAATTCTGAAAATGTTGGACGTGTAAAATTTGTCAAACATCTTTCGTTTACCTTAAGCTTTAGTTAACATGTTAATATCCCCCAAAAGGAGAAGTTATTTCATTAACATTCATGGATAGTTAAAGGTTTACGTCGTCAGCCTTTTGGAATATAATTATATTGAAGGTTTTTCTTACTTGTTATAGATGACAACCTTAGTTTTTGTTCCCATAAAGTGTCTTTGTTAACAGCGTAGAAAAATTATTTGTAAAAGTAATTGTTAATTATATGTAAAATCAACTGTTAATTATATGTTTAATCACCCG
>NW_024731242.1:0-14175 GCF_018991925.1 Homarus americanus | reverse complement strand
TGGTTAAATCATCATAGAAGGTAAGCTTCTCAAGGGGTTAAATCATCATGCAGGTAAGCTTCTCAAGGGATTAAATCATCATACAGGTAAGCTTCTCAAGGGGATAAATCATCATACAGGTAAGCTTCTCAAGGGGTTAAATCATCATACAGGTAAGGTTCTCAAGGGGTTAAATCATCATACACATAAGCTTCTCAAGGGTTTAAATCATCATAGAGGTAAGCTTCTCAAGGGGTTAAATCATCATACAGGTTAGCTTCTCTAGGGGTTAAATCATCATACAGGTAGGCTTCTCAAGGGGTTAAATCATCATACAGGTAGGTCTTTCTAGGGCTTAAATCATCATACAGGTAGACTTCTCAAGGGGTTAAATCATCATACAGGTAAGCTTTTTAGGGGGTTAAATCATCATACACGTAGGCTTCTCAAGGGGTTAAATCATCATGCAGGTAGGCTTCTCAAGGGCTTAAATCATCATACAGGTAGGCTTCTCAAGGGGAAAAATTATCATACAGGTAGGCTTCTCAAGGAGTTAAATCATCATACAGTTAGGCTTCTGAAGGGGTTAAATCATCATACAGGTAAGCTTCTCAAGGGGTTAAATCATCATGCAGGTAGGCTACTCTAGGGGTTAAATCATCATACAGGTAAGCTTCTCAAGGGGGTTAAATCATCATACAGATAAGCTTCTCAAGTGTTAAATCATCATACAGGTAGGCTTCTCAAGGGGTTGGATCATCATACAGGTACGCTTCGGAAGGTGTTAAATCATCATGCAGGTAGGTTTTTCAAGGACTTAAATCATCATACAGGTAAGCTTCTCAAGGAGTTAAATCATCATACAGGTAGGCTTCTCAAGGTATTAAATCATCATACAGGTAAGCTTCTCAAGGGGTTAAATCATCATGCAGGTAGGCTACTCAAGGGCTTAAATCATCATACAGGTAGGCTTCTGAACGGGTTAAATCATCATACAGGTAAGCTTCTCATGGGGTTAAATCATCATACAGGTAGGCTTCTCAAGGGGTTAAATCATCATACAGGTAGGCTTCTCAAGGGGTTAAATCATCATACAGGTAAGCTTCTCAAAGGGTTAAATCATCATACAGGTAGGCTTCTCAAGGGGTTAAATCATCATACAGGTAAGCTTCTCATGGGGTTCAATCATCATATTGGGTAAGCTTCTCAAGGGGTTAAATCACCATACAGGTAGGCTTCTCAAGGGGTTAAATCATCATACAGGTAAGCTTCTCAAGGGGTTAAATCATCATACAGGTAGGCTTCTCAAGGGGTTAAATCATCATACAGGTTAGCTTCTCAACTGGTTAAATCATCATACAGGTAAGCTTCTCAAGGGGTTAAATAATCATACAGGTAGGCTTCTCAAGGGGTTAAATCATTATACAGGTAGGCTTCTCAAGGGGTTAAATCATCATACAGGTAAGCTTCTCACGGGGTTAAATCATCATACAGGTAAGCGTCTCAAGGGGTTAAATCATCATACAGGTAGGCTTCTCAAGGGGTTAAATCAGCATACGGGTAAACTTCTCAAGGGGTTTAATCATCATACAGGTAGGCTTCTCAATGGGTTAAATCATCATACAGGCTGGCTTCTCAAGGGGTTAAATCATCATACATGTAGGCTTGTCAAGGGGTTAAATCATCATACAGGTACGCTTCTCAAGGGGTCAAATCATCATACAGGTAGGCTTCTGAAGAGGTTAAAGCATCATACAGGTAAGTTTCTCAAGGGGTTAAATCATCTTACAGGTAAGCTTCTCGAGGGGTTAAATCATCATACAGGTAAGCTTCTCAAGGGGTTAAATCATCATACAGGTAGGCATCTCAAGGGGTTAAATCATCATACAGGTAAGCTTCTCATGGGGTTAAATCATCATACAGGTAGGCTTCTCAAGGGTTTAAATCATCATACAGGTAAGCTTCTTAAGGGGTTAAATCATCATACAGGTAATCTTCTCAAGGGGTTAAATCATCATACAGGTAGGCTTCTCAAGGGGTTAAATCATCATACAGGTAAGCTTCTGAAGGGGTTAAATCATCATAAAGGTAGGCTTCTGAAGGGGTTAAATCATCATACAGGTAGGCTTCTGAAGGGGTTAATTCATCAAACAGGTAGGCTTCTCAAGTGGTTAAATCATCATACAGGTAGGCTTCTCAAGGGGTTAAATCATCATACAGGTAAGCTTCTCAAGGGGTTAAATCATCATACAGGTAAGCTTCTCAAGGGGTTAAATCATCATACAGGCAGGCTTCTCAAGGGGTTAAAACACCATACAGGTAGGCTTCTCAAGGGTTAAATCATCATACAGGTAAGCTTCAAAAGGGGTTAAATCATCATACAGGTAAGCTTCTCAAGGGGTTAAATCATCATACAGTTAAGCTTCTCAAGGGGTTAAATCATCATACAGGTAGGCTTCTCAAGTGGTTAAATCATCATAGAAGGTAAGCTTCTCAAGGGGTTAAATCATCATTCAGGTAAGCTTCTCAAGGGATTAAATCATCATACAGGTAAGCTTCTCAAGGGGATAAATCATCATACAGGTAAGCTTCTCAAGGGGTTAAATCATCATACAGGTAGGCTTCTCACGGGGATAAATCATCATACAGGTAAGCTTCTCAAGGGGTTAAATCATCATACAGGTAAGCTTCTCAAGGGGATAAATCATCATACACGTAAGCTTCTCAAGGGTTTAAATCATCATGCAGGTAAGCTTCTCAAGAGGTTAATTCATCATACAGGTAGGCTTCTCAAGGGGTTAAATCATCATACACGTAAGCTTCTCAAGGGGTTGGATCATCATACAGGTAAGCTTCTCAAGGGGTTAAATCATCATCCAGGTAGGTTTTTCAAGGGCTTAAATCATCATACAGGTAAGCTTCTCAAGGGGTTAAATCATCATGTAGGTAAGCTTCTCAAGGGGTTAAATCACCATACAGGTAATCTTCTCAAGGGGTTAAATCATCATACAGGTAAGCTTCTCAAGGGGTTAAATCATCATACACGTAAGTTTCTCAAGGGTTTAAATCATCTGTAGGTAAGCTTCTCAAGACGTTAAATCATCATACAGGTAGGCTTCTCAAGGGGTTAAGTCATCATACAGGTAAGCTTCTCAAGGGGTTAAATCATCATACAGGTAGGCTTCTCAAGGGGTTAAATCATCATGCAGGTAGGCTTCTCAAGGGGTTAAATCATCAAACAGGTAAGTTTCTCAAGGGGTTAAATCACCATACAGGTAATCTTCTCAAGGGGTTAAATCATCATACAGGTAGGCTTCTCCTCAGGGTTAAATCTAAGCATCCTTTGGGTAAGAGCTTCTCAAGGGGAGGTTAAATCATCCCATACCAATTAGGCTTCTCAAGGGGTTAAATCATCATACAGGTAAGCTTCTCAAAGGGTTAAATCATCATACAGGTAGGCTTCTCAAGGGATTAAATCATCATACAGGTAGGCTTCTCAAGGGGTTAAATCATCATACAGGTAAGCTTCTCAAGGGGTTAAATCATCATAAAGGTAGGCGTCTCAAGGGGTTAAATCATCATACAGGTAAACTTCTCAAGGGGTTAAATCATCATACACGTAAGCTTCTCAAAGGTTTTAAATCATCATACAGGTAAGCTTCTCAAGGGGTTAAATCATCATACAGGTAGGCTTCTCATGGGGTTAAATCATCATACAGGTAAGCTTCTCAAGGGGTTAAATCATCATCCAAGTAGGTTTTTCAAGGGCTTAATTCATCATGTACGTAAGCTTCTCCAAGGGTTAAATCATCATACAGAGTAGACTTCTCAGGGTTAAATCTCATCATACAGGTAGCAGGTTTCTAAGGGATTAAATCATCTATACAGGTAGGAAGCTATCTTAGGGTTAAATCATTTATTGCAAGAAGAAGAGTAAGCTTCTCCAAGGGGTTAAATCATCCTTACAGTTATAGGCTTCTAGAAGAGGTTAAATCATCATGCAGGTAAGCACTACTCAGGGGTTAAATCATCATACCGCGAGGTAGGCTACTCCAAGAGTTAAATCATCATGCAAGGTAAAAGCTTCAAGGGTTAAATCATCATACAGGTAAGCTTCTCATGACGTTAAATCATCATACTGGAGTAAGCTTTTCAAGTGGATTTAAATCGTAACATCATACAGGTAAGCTTCTCAAGGGGTTAAATCATCATACAGGTAGGATTCTCAAGGGGTTAAATCATCATACAGGTAAGCTTCTCAAGGGGTTAGATCATCATACAGGTAAGCTTCTCAAGGGGTTAAATCATCATCCAGGTAGGTTTTTCAAGGGCTTAAATCATCATACAGGTAAGCTTCTCCAGGGGTTAAATCATCATACAGGTAGACTTCTCAAGGGGTTAAATCATCATACAGGTAAGCTTCTCAAGGGGTTAAATCATCATGCAGGTAGGCATCTCAAGGGCTCAAATCATCATACAGGTAGGCTTCTCAAGGGGTTAAATCATCATACAGGTAAGCTTCTCAAGGGGTTAATCATCATCGAGTAGGTTTTTTTTTCAGGGCTTAATCATCATACAGATGCAAGCTTCTCAAGGGGTTAAATCATCATGTGATGGCTTCTCAAGGGTTAGAAAATCACCATGCAGGTAATCTTCTCAAGGGGTTAAATCACCATGCAGGTAATCATCTCAAGGGGTTAAATCATCATACAGGTAAGCTTCTCAAGGGGATAAATCATCATACAGGTAAGCTTCTCAACGGGTTAAATCATCATACAGATTGGCTTCGCAAGGAGTTAAATCATCATCCAGGTAATCTTCTCAAGGGGTTAAATCATCATACAGGTAGGCTTCTCAAGGGGTTATATCATCATACAGGTAAGCTTCTCAAGGGGTTAAATCATCATACAGGTAGGCTTCTCAAGGGGTTAAATCCTCATACAGGTAAGCTTCTCAAGGGGTTAAATCATCATACAAGTAAGCTTCTCAAGGGGTTAAATCATCATACAGGTAGGCTTCTCAAGGGGTTAAATCATCATACAGGTAGGCTTCTCAAGGGGTTAAATCATCATACAGGTAAGCTTCTCAAGGGGTTAAATCGTCATACAGGTAAGCGTCTCAAGGGGTTAAATCATCATACAGGTAGGCTTCTCAAGGGCTTAAATCATCATACAGGTAAGCTTCTCAAGGGGTTAAATCATCATACAGGTAAGCTTCTCAAGGGGTTAAATCATCATACAGGTAGGATTCTCATGGGGTTAAATCATCATACAGGTAAGCATCTCAAGGGGTTGGATCATCATACAGGTAAGCTTCTGAAGGGGTTAAATCATCATCCAGGTAGGTTTTTCAAGTGCTTAAATCATCATACAGGTAAGCTTCTCAAGGTGTTAGATCATCATACAGGTAGGCTTCTCAAGGGGTTAAATCATCATACAGGTAAGGTTCTCAAGGGGTTAAATCATCATGCAGGTAGGCTTCTCAAGGGCTTAAATCATCATACAGGTAGGCTTCTCAAGGGGTTAAATCATCATACAGGTAAGCTTCTCAAGGGGTTAAATCATCATACAGGTAAGCTTCTCAAGGGGTTTAATCACCATACAGGTAGGCTTCTCAAGGGGTTAAATCATCATACAGGTAAGCTTCTCAAGGGGTTAAATCATCATGCAGGTAAGCTTCTCAAGGGGTTAAATCATCATACAGGTAGGCTTCTCATGGGGTTAAATCATCATACAGGTAAGCTTCTCAAGGGATTGAATCATTATACAGGTAGGCTTCTTAAGGGGATTAAATCATCATACAGGTAAGCTTCTCAAGGGGTTAAATCATCATACAGGGAAGCTTCTCAAGGGGATAAATCATCATACAGGTAAGCTTCTCAAGGGTTTAAATCATCATACAGGTAAGCTTCTCAAGGGGTTAAATCATCATACACGTAAGCTTCTCAGGGGTTTAAATCATCATGCAGGTAAGCTTCTCAAGAGGTTAAATCATCATACAGGTAGGCTTCTCAAGGGGTTAAATCATCATACACGTAAGCTTCTCAAGGGGTTAAATCATCATACAGGTAGACTTCTCAAGGGGTTAAATCATCATACAGGTAGGTTTCTCAAGGGATTAAATCATCATACAGGTAGGCTTCTCAAGGGGTTAAATCATCATACAAGTAAGCTTCTCAAGGGGTTAAATCATCATACAGTTAGGCTTCTGAAGGGGTTAAATCATCATACAGGTAAGCTTCTCAAGGGGTTAAATCATCATGCAGGTAGGCTACTCAAGGGGTTAAATCATCATACAGGTAAGCTTCTCAAGGGGTTAAATCATCATACAGGTAAGCTTCTCATGGCGTTAAATCATCATACAGGTAAGCTTTTCAAGTGGTTAAATCATCTTACAGGTAGGCTTCTCAAGGGGATAAATCATCATACAGGTAGGATTCTCATGGGGTTAAATCATCATACAGGTAAGCATCTCAAGGGGTTGGATCATCATACAGGTAAGCTTCTGAAGGGGTTAAATCATCATCCAGGTAGGTTTTTCAAGGGCTTAAATCATCATACAGGTAAGCTTCTCCGGGGGTTAAATCATCATACAGGTAGGCTTCTCAAGGGGTTAAATCATCATACAGGTAAGCTTCTCAAGGGGTTAAATCATCATACAGGTAGGCTTCTCAAGGACTTAAATCATCATACAGGTAGGATTCTCAAGGGGTTAAATCATCATACAGGTAAGCTTCTCAAGGGGTTAAATCATCAATCAGGTAGGCTTCTCAAGGGGTTAAATCATCATACAGGTAAGCTTCTCATGGGGTTAAATCATCAAACAGGTAGGATTCTCAAGGGGTTAAATCATCATACAGGTAAGCTTCTCAAGGGGTTAATTCATCATACAGGTAAGCTTAAGGGATTAAATCATTATACAGGTAGGCTTCTGAAGGGGATTAAATCATCATACAGGTAAGCTTCTCAAGCTGTTAAATCATCATACAGGTAAGCTTCTCAAGGGGTTCTGAAATCATCATACAGGTAAGCTTCTCAAGGGGTTAAATCATCATACAGGTAAGCTTCTCAAGGGGTTAAATCATCATACAGGTAGGCTTCTCAAGGGGTTAAATCATCATACAGGTAAGCTTCTCAAAGGATTAAATCATTATACAGGTAGGCTTCTCAAAGGATTAAATCATCATACAGGTAAGCTTCTCAAGGGGTTAAATCATCATACAGGGAAGCTTCTCAAGGGGATAAATCATCATACAGGTAAGCTTCTCAAGGGGTTAAATCATCATACAGGTAAGCTTCTCAAGGGGTTAAATCATCATACACGTAAGCTTCTCAAGGGTTTAAATCATCATACAGGTAAGCTTCTCAAGAGGTTAAATCATCATACAGGTACTCTTCTCAAGGGGTTAAATCATCATACACGTAAGCTTCTCAAGGGGTTAAATCATCATACAGGTAGACTTCTCAAGTGGTTAAATCATCATACAGGTAGGTTTCTCAAGGGATTAAATCATCATACAGATAGGCTTCTCAAGGGGTTAAATCATCATACAAGTAAGCTTCTCAAGGGGTTAAATCATCATACAGTTAGGCTTCTCAAGGGGTTAAATCATCATACAGGTAAGCTTCTCAAAGGGTTAAATCATCATGCAGGTAGGCTACTCAAGGGGTTAAATCATCATACAGGTAAGCTTCTCAAGGGTTTAAATCATCATACAGGTAAGCTTCTCATGGCGTTAAATCATCATACAGGTAAGCTTTTCAAGTGGTTAAATCATCTTACAGGTAGGCTTCTCAAGGGGATAAATCATCATACAGGTAAGCTTCTCAAGGGGTTAAATCATCATACAGGTAGGATTCTCATGGGGTTAAATCATCATACAGGTAAGCATCTCAAGGGGTTGGATCATCATACAGGTAGGCTTCTCAAGGGGTTATTTCATCATACAGGTAAGCTTCCCAAGGGATTAAATCATCATACAAGTAAGCTTCTCAAGGGGTTAAATCATCATACAGTTAGGCTTCTGAAGGGGTTAAATCATCATACAGGTAGGCTTCTGAAGGGGATTAAATCATCATACAGGTAAGCTTCTCAAGGGGTTAAATCATCATGCACGTAGGCTTCTCAAGGGGTTAAATCATCATACAGGTAAGCTTCTCAAGGGGTTAAATCATCATACAGGTAGGATTCTCAAGGGGTTAAATCATCATACAGTTAGGCTTCTCAAGGGGTTAATTCATCAAACAGGTAGGCTTCTCAAGGGGTTAAATCATCATACAGGTAAGCTTCTCAAGGGATTAAATCATCATACAGGTAGGCTTCTGAAGGGGATTAAATCATCATACAGGTAAGCTTCTCAAGGGGTTAAATCATCATACAGGTAAGCTTCTCAAGGGGATAAATCGTCATACAGGTAAGCTTCTCAAGGGGTTAAATCATCATACAGGTAAGCTTCTCAAGAGGTTAAATCATCATACAGGTAGGCTTCTCACGGGGATAAATCATCATACAGGTAAGCTTCTCAAGGGGTTAAATCATCATACAGGTAAGCTTCTCAAGGGGTTAAATCATCATACACGTAAGCTTCTCAAGGGTTTAAATCATCATACAGGTAAGCTTCTCAAGAGGTTAATTCATCATACAGGTAGGCTTCTCAAGGGGTTAAATCATCATACACGTAAGCTTCTCAAGGGGTTGGATCATCATACAGGTAAGCTTCTCAAGGGGTTAAATCATCATCCAGGTAGGTTTTTCAAGGGCTTAAATCATCATACAGGTAAGCTTCTCAAGGGGTTAAATCATCATGTAGGTAAGCTTCTCAAGGGGTTAAATCACCATGCAGGTAATCTTCTCAAGGGGTTAAATCATCATACAGGTAAGCTTCTCAAGGGGTTAAATCATCATGCAGGTAAGCTTCTCAAGGGGTTAAATCACCATGCAGGTAATCATCTCAAGGGGTTAAATCATCATACAGGTAAGCTTCTCAAGGGGATAAATCATCATACAGGCAAGCTTCTCAACGGGTTAAATCATCATACAGATAGGCTTCGCAAGGGGTTAAATCATCATCCAGGTAATCTTCTCAAGGGGTTAAATCATCATACAGGTAGGCTTCTCAAGGGGTTATATCATCATACAAGTAAGCTTCTCAAGGGGTTAAATCATCATACAGGTAGGCTTCTCAAGGGGTTAAGTCATCATACAGGTAAGCTTCTCAAGGGGTTAAATCATCATACAGGTAAGCTTCTCAAGGGGTTAAATCATCATACAGGTAGGCTTCTCAAGGGGTTAAATCATCATACAGGTAGGCTTCTCAGGGGGTTAAATCATCATACAGGAAAGCTTCTCAAGGGGTTAAATCGTCATACAGGTAAGCGTCTCAAGGGGTTAAATCATCATACAGGTAGGCTTCTCAAGGGCTTAAATCATCATACAGGTAAGCTTCTCAAGGGGTTAAATCATCATACAGGTAAGCTTCTCAAAGGGTTAAATCATCATACAGGTAAGCTTCTCGAGGGGTTAAATCATCATACAGGTAGGCTTCTCAAGGGGTTAAATCATCATACAGGTAAGCTTCTCAAGGGGTCAAATAATCATACAGGTAGGCTTCTGAAGGGGTTAAAGCATCATACAGGTAAGTTTCTCAAGGGGTTAAATCATCATACAGGTAAGCTTCTTAAGGGGTTAAATCATCATACAGGTAAGCTTCTCAAGGGGTTAAATCATCATACAGGTAAGCTTCTCAAGGGGTTAATTCATCATACAGGTAGGCTTCTCAAGGGGTTAAATCATCATACAGGCAAGCTTCTCAAGAGGATAAATCATCATATAGGTAAGCTTCTCAAGGGGTTAAATCATCATACAGGTAAACTTCTCAAGGGGTTAAATCATCATACAGGTAGGCTTCTCAAGGGGTTAAATCAACATACAGGTAAGCTTCTCAAGGGGTTAAATCATCATACAGGTAGGCTTCTCAAGGGGTTAAATCATCATACAGGTAGGCTTCTCAAGGGGTTAAATCATCATACAGGTAAGCTTTTCAAGGGGTTAAATCATCATACAGGTTAGCTTCTCAAGGGGTTAAATCATCATACAGGTAGGCTTCTCAAGGGGTTAAATCATCATACAGGTAAGCTTCTCAAGGGGATAAATCATCATACAGGTAAGCTTCTCATGGGGTTAAATCATAATAAAGGTAAGCTTCTCAACGGGTTAAATCATCATACAGGTAAGCTTCTCAAGGGGTTAAATCATTATACAGGTAGGCTTCTCAAGGGGTTAAATCACCATACAGGTAGGCTTCTCAAGTGTTAAATCATCATACATGTAAGCTTCTCAAGCGGTTAAATCATCATACTGGTAGGTTTGTCAAGGGGTTAAATCATCATACAGGTAAGCTTCTCAAGGGGTTAAATCATCATACAGGTAAGCTTCTCAAGGGGTTAAATAATCATACAGGTAAGCTTCTCAAGGGGTTAAATCATCACACAGGTAAGCTTCTCAAGTGGTTAAATCATCATTGAAGGTCAGCTTCTCTAGGGGTTAAATTATCATGCAGGTAAGCTTCTCAAGGGGTTAAATCATCATACAGGTTAGCTTCTCAAGGGGATAAATCATCATACAGGTAAGCTTCTCAAGGGGTTAAATCATCATACAGGTAAGCTTCTCAAGGGGTTAAATCATCATACACATAAGCTTCTCAAGGGTTTAAATCATCATACAGGTAAGCTTCTCAAGGGGTTAAATCATCATACAGGTTAGTTTCTCAAGGGGTTAAATCATCATACAGGTAGGCTTCTCAAGATGTTAAATCATAATACAGGTAAGCTTCTCAAGGGGTTAAATTATCATACAGGTAAGCTTCTCAAGGAGATAAATCATCATACAGGTAAGCTTCTCATGGGGTTAAATCATCATAAAGGTAAGCTTCTCAAGCGGTTAAATCATCATACACGTAAGGTTCTCAAGGGTTTAAATTATCATATAGGTAAGCTTCTCAAGGGGTTAAATCATCATACAGGTAAGCTTCTCAAGGGGTTAAATCATCATACAGGTAAGCTTCTCATGGGGTTAAATCATCATACAGGTAGGCTTCTCAAGGGGTTAAATCAACGTACAGGTAAGCTTCTCAAGAGGTTAAATCATCATACAGGTAGGCTTCTCAAGGGGTTAAATCATCATACAGGTAAGCTTCTCAATGGGTTAAATCATCATACAGGTAGGCTTCTCAAGGGGTTAAATCACCATACAGGTAGGCTTCTCAAGGGGTTAAATCATCATACAGGTAAGTTTCTCAAGGGGTTAAATCATCATACAGGTAAGCTTCTCAAGGGGTTAAATCATCATACAGGTAGGCTTATCAAGGGGTTAAATCATCATACAGGTAAGCTTCTCAAGGGGTTAAATCATCATACAGGTAAGCTTCTCAAGGGGTTAAATCATCATACAGGTAAGCTTCTCAAGGGGATAAATCATCATACAGGTAAGCATCTCAAGGGGTTAAATCATCATACAGGTAAGCTTCTCAAGGGGTTAAATCATCATACCTGTATTTCATGGGTTTAAATCATCATACAGGTAAGCTTGAAGTGGGTTAAATCATCATACAGGTAGGTTTCAAGGGTTAAATCATCATACAGGTAAGCTTCTCAAGGGGTTAAATCATCATACAGGTAAGCTTCTCAAGGGGTTAAATCATCATGCAGGTAGGCCTCTCAAAGGGTTAAATCATCATACTGGTAAGCTTCTCAAGAGGATAAATCATCATACAGGTAAGCTTCTCAAGGGGTTAAATCATCATACAGGTAGGCTTCTCAAGGGGTTAAATCATCATACAGGTAGGCTTCTCAAGGGGTTAAATCATCATACAGGTAACCTTCTCAAGGGGTTAAATCATCATACAGGTTAGCTTTTCAAGGGGTTAAATCATCATACAGGTAGGCTTCTCAAGGGGGTAAATCATCATACAGGTAAGCTTCTCAAGGGGTTAAATCATCATGCAGGTAAGCTTCTCAAGGGGATAAATCATCATTCAGGTAAGCTTCTCATGGGGTTAAATCATCATAAAGGTAAGCTTCTCAAGGGGTTAAATCATCATACAGGTAGGCTTCTCAAGGGGTTAAATCATCATACAGGTAAGCTTCTCATGGGGTTAAATCATCATACAGGTAGGCTTTTCACGGGGCTAAATCATCATACAGGTGTTTTCTCAAGCGGTTAAATCATCATGCAGGTTTCGTCAAGGGGTTAAATCATCATACAGGTAAGCTTCCTGGCGTTAAATCATCATACAGGTAAGCTTCTACAAGCAAATAACTGCTATGTAAGCTTCTCAAGGGGTTAAATCATCATACAGGTAAGCTTCTCAAGGGGATAAATCATCAAACATGTAAGCTTCTTAAGGGGTTAAATCATATTACAGGTAAGCTTCTCAAGGGGTTAAATCATCATACACATAAGCTTCTCAAGGGTTTAAATCATCATACAGGTAAGCTTCTCAAGGGGTTAAATCATCATACAGGTTAGCTTCTCAAGGGGTTAAATCATCATAGAGGTAGGCTTCTCAAGAGGTTAAATCATCATACAGGTAAGCTTCTCAAGGGGTTAAATCATCATTCAGGTAAGCTTCTCAAGGAGATAAATCATCATACAGGTAAGCTTCTCATGGGGTTAAATCATCATAAAGGTAAGCTTCTCAAGCGGTTAAATCATCATACACGTAAGGTTCTCAAGGGTTTAAATTATCATATAGGTAAGCTTCTCAAGGGGTTAAATCATCATACAGGTAAGCTTCTCAAGGTGTTAAATCATCATACAGGTAGGCTTCTGAAGGGGTTAAATCATCATACAGGTAAGCTTCTCAAGGGGTTAAATCATCATACAGGTAAGCTTTTCAAGGGGTTAAATCACCATACAGGTAGGATTCTCAAGGGGTTAAATCATCATACAGGTAAGCTTCTCAAGGGGCTAAATCATCATGCAGGTAAGCTTCTGAAGGGGTTAAATCATCATACAGGTAAGCTTCTCATGGGGTTAAATCATCATACAGGTAGGCTTCTCAAGTGGTTAAATCATCATACAGGTAGGCTTCTCAAGGGGTTAAATCATCATACAGGTAAGCTTCTCAAGGGGTTAAATCATCATACAGGTAGGCTTCTGAAGGGGTTAAATCATCATACAGGTAAGCTTCTCAAGGGGTTACATCACCATACAGGTAGGATTCTCAAGGGGTTAAATCATCATGCAGGTAAGCTTCTCAAGGGGTTAAATCATCATGCAGGTAAGCTTCTGAAGGGGTTAAATCATCATACAGGTAGGCTTCTGAAGGGTGTTAAATCATCATACAGGTAAGCTTCTCAAGGGGTTAAATCATCATACAGGTAAGCTTCTCAAGGGGTTAAATCATCATACAGGTAGGATTCTCAAGGGGTTAAATCATCATACAGGCAGGCTTCTCAAGGGGTTAAATCATCATACAGGTAAGCTTCTCAAAGGGTTAAATCATCATACAGGTAAGCTTCTCAAGGGGTTAAATCATCATACAGGGAAGCTTCTCAAGGGGTTGAATCATCATACAGGTAGGCTTCTCAAGGGGTTAAATCACCATACAGGTAATCTTCTCAAGGGGTTAGATCATCAAACAGGTAAGCATTTGAAGGGGTTAAATCATCATACAGGTAGGTCTTTCTAGGGCTTAAATCATCATACAGGTAGACTTCTCAAGGGGTTAAATCATCATACAGGTAAGCTTTTTAGGGGGTTAAATCATCATACACGTAGGCTTCTCAAGGGGTTAAATCATCATGCAGGTAGGCTTCTCAAGGGCTTAAATCATCATACAGGTAGGCTTCTCAAGGGGAAAAATTATCATACAGGTAGGCTTCTCAAGGGGTTAAATCATCATACAGTTAGGCTTCTGAAGGGGTTAAATCATCATACAGGTAAGCTTCTCAAGGGGTTAAATCATCATGCAGGTAGGCTACTCAAGGGGTTAAATCATCATACAGGTAAGCTTCTCAAGGGGGTTAAATCATCATACAGATAAGCTTCTCAAGTGTTAAATCATCATACAGGTAGGCTTCTCAAGGGGTTGGATCATCATACAGGTACGCTTCGGAAGGGGTTAAATCATCATGCAGGTAGGTTTTTCAAGGACTTAAATCATCATACAGGTAAGCTTCTCAAGTGGTTAAATCA
>NW_024731241.1:0-23033 GCF_018991925.1 Homarus americanus | reverse complement strand
CTGACACTCCCCTGCACATCCCTGACACCCCAGGCACCACCTGACACCCCAGGCACACACCGCTGACACTCCCCAGGCACACCTCTGACACACTCCCAGGCACACCTCTGACACCCCAGGCACACCTCCGACACCTGAGGCACACCTGACACCCCAGGCACACTTCCTACACTCCCAGGCACACCTGACACCCCAGGCACACCCCACACCCCAGGTACACCCCACACCCCAGGCACACCTCTGACACCCCAGGCACCCCTGACACCCCAGGCACACCCCAGACACCCCAGGCACACCCCAGACACCCCAGGCACACCCCTCACACTCCCAGGCACACCTCCTGACACTCCCAGGCACACCCTGACACCCCCAGGCACACCTCTGACACCCCAGGTACACCTCTGACACTCCCAGGCACACTGCTGACACTGCCAGGTACACATCTGACAAGCCCAGGTACACCCGACACTCCCCAGGCACATCTTTGACACTCCTGCACACCTCTGACACTCCAAGGCACACCTCTGACACCCCAGGCACACCTCTGACACTCCCAGGCACTCACTGACATTCCCTGGCACACCTCTGACACTCCCAGGCACACGTCCGACACTCCCCAGACACTTCTGACACCCCAGGCACATCTCTGACACTCCCAGGCACCTCTGACTCTGCCAGGTACTCCACTGACACTCCCTGGTACATCCCTGACACCCCAGGCACACCTCTGACACTCCCAGGCACACCGCTGACACCCCAGGTACACCTCTGACAATCCCCAAGCACACTCCTGACACCCCAGGCACACCTCTGACACCCGAGGCACACCTCCGACACCCCCAGGCACACCTCCCCACACCCCAGGCACACCTCCGACACTCCCCAGGCACACCCCTGACACTCCCCAGGCACACCTCTGACACCCCAGGCACACCCCTGACACCCCAGGCACACCCCAGACACCCCACACCCCAGACACCCCAGGCACACCCCAGACACCTCAGCACACCTCACACCTGCACACCTCCACACTTCCCAGGCACACCTCTGACACACCCCAGGTACACACCTCTGACACTCCCAGGCACACCTCTGACACCCCAGGTACACGTCTGACACTCCCAGCACGTCTGACACTCCCAGGCACACCTCTGACACCCCAGGCACCCACTGACACCAGGGCACCCTCTGACACCCCAGGCACACCGACACCCCAGGCACCTCTGACACTCCCCAGGCATACCCCTGACACTCCCAGGCACACCTCTGACACTGCTAGGTACTCCACTGACATTCTGGCACACCTCTGACACTCCCAGGACACACGTCCGACACTCCCAGATACACCTCTGACACCCCAGGCACAGCTCTGACACACACTCCCAGGCACACCTCTGACACTCCCAGGTACCCACTGACACCCGTGGCACACCCTGACACCCCAGGCACACCTCTGACACCCAGGCACACCCCAGACACCCCAGGCACATTTCTCACACCCTAGGCACACCCATGACACTTCTAGGCACTCCTCTGTCACTCCCTGATACACCTAACACCCCAGGCACACCGCTGACACTCCCCAGGCACAACGCTGGCACTGCCAGGCACACTCCCAAGTGCACCCTGACACTCCCAGGCACAACTCTGACACCCCCAGGCACACCTCTGACACCCCAGGCACTCCACTGACACTCCCTGGTACACCCCTGACACCCGAGGCACACCTCTGACACCCCAGGTACACCCCAGACACTCCCAGGCACACTTCACACTCCAAGGTACAACTGCTGACACTCCCAGGCACACCTCATAATCCCAAGCACACCTCTGACACTCCCCAGGTACACCCTCCGACACTCCCCAGGCACCCTCCGACACCCCAGGTACACTTACACTCCCAGGCACACCTCCGACACCCCAGGCACACCTCTGACACTCCCAGGCACACCCTCTGACACTCCCCAGGTACACCTCTGACACTCCCCAGGCACACCCCAGACACCCCAAGCACACCCCAGACACCCCAGGCACACCCCAGACACTCTCAAGCACACTTTCACACTGCAGGCACACCTGACACACTCCCAGGCACACCTCTGACACACTCCCCAGGCACACTGACACCCCAGGCACACCTCTGACACCCCAGGCACACCTCTGACACTTGCACTCCACTGACACCTAGGGCACACTGACATCCCAGACACCTCTGCACACCCCTGCACACCCCAGGCACACCTCTGACACTCCCCATACACCCCAGACACTTGCACATTTCACACCCTGGCACACCTAACTCTAGGCACTCCTCTGACACTCCCTGACACACCCCCACACCCCAGGCACACCGCTGACACTCCCAGGCACACACAAATGGGTACACCCTGGACACTGCCAGGCACACATCAGACACCGCCAGGCACACCCCAGACACTCCAGGTGCACCTCTGACACTCCCATGCACTCTGACACTCCCCAGCACACCTCTGACACTCCCAGGCACACCTCTGACACCCCAGGCACCCACTGACACTCCCAGGCACACCTCTGACACTCCCAGGCACACCTGACACTCCCAGGCACACCCCTGACACCCCAGGCACACCCAGACACCCCAGGCACACTTCACACTCCCAGGCACACCTGACACTCCCCAGGCACACCTCTGACACCCCAGGCACCCTCTGACACTCCCAGGTACACCCCACACACCCCAGGCACACCTCTGACACCCCAGGCACACCTCTCAACACTCCCCAGGCACACCTCTGACACTCCCAGGCACTCACTGACATCCCTGCACACCTCTGACACCAGGCACACCCTGACACTCCCAGGTACACCTCTGACACTCCCAGGAGTACACCTCCAGACACTCCCAGGTACACTCTGACACTCCAGGTACACCCTGACACCCCAGTACACCTCTGACACCCTGATACACCCCACACCAGGCACACCTCTGACACTCCCAGGCACACCGCTGACACTGCCAGGCACACCCCAGACACCGCCAGGCACACCCCAGACACAGGTACACCTCAGACATCCCCAGGCACACCTGACACCCCAGGCACCCCTGACACCCTGCACCTCTGACACCCTGGCACACCTCTGACACTCCCAGGCACACCTCTGCACCCCCAGGCACACCGCTGACACTCTGCAGGCACACCCCCTGACACCCCAGGCACACCTCTGACACCCCAGGACACCTCTGACACTCCCCAGGCACACCTCACCCCAGGCACACCCACACCCCAGGGACACCACACTCCCAGGCACACTGACACCCCAGGCACACCTCCGACACCCCAGGTACACCTCTGACACCCCAGGCACACCCACACTCCCAGGCACACCTCTGACACTCCCCAGGCACACCCCAGACACTTGGCACTCTGACACTCGCAGGCACACCTCCGACACTCCCAGGCACACCTCTGACACTGGCACACCTCCTGACACTCCCAGGTACACCTCTGAATTCCAGGCACACTCTGACACCCCAGCAAACCTCTGACACCCTCCAGGCCACCTCTGACACTCCCAGGCACCCACTGACACTCCAGGGCACACCTCTCTGACACTCCCAGGCACACGTCCGACACTCCCAGGCACACCTCTGACACTCCCCAGGCACACCTCTGACACTCCCAGGTCACCTGACACCCCAGGCACTCCACTGACACCTGTGGTACCCCTGACACTCCCCAGGCACACCTTGACACTCCAGGCACCCCAGACACCCAGTACATTTCTCACACTAGGTACACCTATGACACTCCAGGTACCTCTGACACTCCCTGATACACCTCTAACACTCCCAGGCACACTCTGACACTCCCAGGTACAACTCTGACACTGCCAAGTACACCAGACACTGCCAGGCACACCCCTCAGACACAGCCAGGCACACCTCAGACACCCAAGGCACCCCTGACACTCCCTAGGCACACCTCCTGACACTCCCCAGGCACAACCCCTGACACTCCCAGGCACCTCTGACACTCCCAGGTACCCACTGACACTCCCCAGGCACACCCCTGACACCCCAGGCACACCCCAGACACCCCAGGCACCCCAGACACTCCCAGGCACACCCCAGACACCTCAGGCTCACCTCTGACCTGCAGGCACCTCCTGACACCCCAGGCACACCCTGACACCCCAGGCCACCCCTGACACCCCAGGCACCTCTGACACCCCAGGCACACTCTGACACCCCAGGCACACCCCTGACACTCCCAGGCACCCACCGACACTCCTGGCACACCCCTGCACCCCAGGCACACCTCTGACACTCCAGGTACACCTCTGACACTCCCCAGGCACACCCTGACACTCCCAGGCACCCACTGACATTCCTGCACACCTCTGACACTCCCCAGGTACACCCTGACACTCCCAGGTACACCTCTGACACTCCCAGGTGCCAACCTGACACTGCAGGTACACCTCCCGACACTCCCAAGAAATCCGACACCCCAGGCACACTTCTGACACTCCCAGGCACACCCGACACCCCAGTACACCCCTGACACTCCAGGCACACCTCTGACACTCCCAGGCACACCCCTGACACTCCCAGGCACACCTCTGACACTCCCAGGCACACCTCCGACACTCCCAGGTACATTCACACCCCAGGTACACCTGACACTCCCAGGCACACCTCTGACACTCCCAGGCACCCACTGACATTCCCAGGTACACCTCTGACACTCCCAGGTACAACGCTGACACTGCCAGGTACACCTCCGACACTCCAAGAACACCTCTGACACTCCCAGGTACACCTCTGACACCCCAGGTACACCTCTGACACTCCCAGGCACACCTCCGATACCAGGCACACCTCTGACATCCCCAGGTCCACCTGACACTCCCAGGTACAACTCCTGACACCCAGGTACACCTGACACCCAGGTACACCTCTGACACTCCCAGGTACACCTCTGACATCCTAGGCATTCCCTCTGACACCCCTGGTACACCTCTGACACCCCAGGCACACCTCCCAGACACCCCAGGCACACCCTCTGACACCCCAGGCACACCTCTTTACACCCCCAGGTACACCCCTGACACTCCCCAGGCACACCTCAGACACCCCAGGAACACCTCACACACCTCACAGGCACACACCCTCAGGCACACCTCTGACACTCCCAGGCACACCCCTCTGACACTCCCCAGGCACACCTCCTGACACCCCCAGGCACACCTCTGACACCCCAGGTACACCTCACACTCCCAGGCACACTCGAGACACTCCCAGGCACACCACCCACATTCCCCAGGTACACCTCTGACACTCCCAGGCACAACTCTGACACTCCCAGGCACACCTCCGACACTCCCACACACCTCTGACACTCCCAGGCACACCCTGACACCCCAGGTACCACTCTGACACTCTGCACACTCTGACACTCCCAGGCACACCTCTGACACTCCCAGGTACTCCACCGACATCCCTGGCACACCTCTGACACTCTGGCACACCTCTGACACCTAGGTGCCACCTCTGACACTCGCAGCATACTCCTGACACTCCAGGCACACCTTGACACTCCCAGGTACACCCCAGACACCCCAGGTGCACCTCTGACACCCCAAGCACCTCTGACACCCAGGCACACCTCTGACACTCCCAGGACACCCCCTACACTCCCCAGGTACACCTCTGACACCCTAGGCACACCTCTGACACCCCAGGCACACCTTGACACTCCCAGGCACACCTCCCAGACACCCCAGGCACACTCCTGACACTCCCAGGCACCAACCCCACATTCCCCTGGTGCCACCCCACACTCCCCAGGCACACCCCTGACACCCTAGGCACACCTCTGACACCCCAGGCACTCACCGACATTCCAGGTACACCTCTGACACTCCCAGGTACAACGCTGACACCCAGGCACACCTCAGACACTCCCAGGCACACCAGACACCGCCAGGCACACCCCAGACACCCAAGGCAACCCTGACATCCCAAGCACCTCTGACACTCCCAGGCACAACCCCTGACACCCCAGGCACACCTCTGACACTCCCCAGGTACCCACTGACACTCCCCAGGCACACCCCTGACACCCCAGGCACACCCCTGACACTCCCCACACCCCAGACACCCCAGGCACACCCCGACACTCCAGGCACCTCTGACACCCCAGGCACACTGACACTCCCCAGGCACACCTCTGACACCCCAGGCACACCCCTGACACCCCAGGCACACCCTGACACCCCTGGCACACCTCTGACACACCCAGGCACACCTCCAACACCCAGGCACACCTCAGACACTCCCAGGTACACCCTGACACCCCAGGTACACCCCTGACACTCCCCAGGCACACACACTCCCAGGCACACCCTCTGACACCCCAGGCACACCTCGACACCCCCAGGCACACCTTGACACTCCCAGGCACACCCTGACACTCCCAGGCACACCCTGACACCCCAGGCACACCCCTCTGACACTCCCCATACTCCACTGACATCCCTGGCACACCTCTGACACTCCCCAGGCACACCTCCGACACTCCCCAGACACACCCTGACACCCCAGGCACACCTCTGACACTCCCCAGGCACACCTCTGACACTCCCAGGCACACCACTGACACTCCCAGGCACCTTGACACCCCAGGCACACCTCTGACACCTGCACACCCCAGACACTCCCGGCACACTTCTCACACTCCCAGGCACACCTCTGACACCCCAGGCACCCTCTGCCCCCAGGTACACCTCACACCCCAGGCACACCAACACCCCAGGCACACACCCTGACACTCCCAGGCACACCTCAGACACCCCAGGCACACCCTCAGACACTCCCAGGCACACCTGACACCCCTGCACACCTCTGACACCCCAGGCACACCCTCTGACACTCCCCATGCACCCTCTGACACCCAGGCACACCTCTGACACTCCCCAGGCACACCTCTGACACTTGGCCACCTCTGACACTCCCAGGCACACCTCCACACTCCCAGGCACACCTCTGACACTCCCAGGACACCTCTGACACCCCAGGCACACCTCTGACACCTGGTCAACCTCCGACACTCCAGGCACACCTCCTGACACTTGCACACCCTCCTCCCCAGGCACACCCCGACACCCCAGGCACACCCCCAACTCTAGGCACACCTCTGACACTCCAGGCACACCCTACACTCCCCAGGCACACCCCTGACACTCCCAGGACACACCTCTGACACCCCAGGCACTCCACTGACACTCCCAGGCACACCTCTGACACCCCTAGGTACACCCCTGACACCCCAGGCACACCTCTGACACTCCCCAGGTGCACACCTGACATCCCTGCACACCCCTGACACCCAGGCACAACGCTGACACTGCCAGGCACACCCCAGACACCGCCAGCCACCCCAGACACCGCCAGGCACACCCCAGACACCCAAGGTGCACCTCTGACACTCCCAAGTGCACCCCTGACACCCCAGGCACAACCTGACACCCCAGGCACACCTCTGACACTCCCAGGCACTCCACTGACACCCCTGGCACCCCTGACACCTCCAGGCACACCGACACCCCAGGCACACCCCAGACACCCCAGGTACCTCACACTCCAAGGCACACCTGCTGACACTCCCCAGGCACACCTCTGACACCCCCAAGTCCACCTCTGACACTCCCCAGGCACACCTCCGACACCTGAGGCACACCTCCGACACTCCCAGGCACACTTCCTACACCCCAGGCACACCTCCGACACCCCCAGGCACACCTCCACACCCAGGCACACCCCACACCCCAGGCACACCTCTCTGACACTGGCACACCCCAGACACTCCCCAAGCACACCCCAGACACCCCAGGCACACCCCAGACACCTCTCAGGCACACTTCTCACACCTGCAGGCACACCTCTGACACCCAGGCACACCTCTGACACCCCAGGCACTCCACTGACACTCCAGGCACCTCTGACACTCCCCAGGCACACCCCAGACAACCCCAGGTACACTCTCACACCTGCTGCACACTCTGACACCCCAGGCACACCTCTGACACTCCCCAAGCACACCTCTGACACTCCCCAGGCACACCTCCGACACCCGAGGCACACCCCGACACCCCCAGGCACACCCACACCCCAGGCACACCCCACACCCCAGGCACACCCCACACCCCAGGCACACCTCCGACACCCCAGGCACACCCTGACACCCCAGGCACACCTCCCTGACACTCCCAGGCACACCTGACACCCCAGGCACACCTCAGACCCCAAGCACCCCCAGACACCCCAGGCACACCCCAGACACCTCAGGCACACCTCACACTCGCAGGCACACGTCTGACACCCCAGGCACACCTCTGACACCCCAGGCACTCCACCTGACACCCAGGCACACCCTGACACCCCAGGCACACCCCAGACACCCCAGGCACACCCTCACACTCCAAGGCACACCGCTGACACTGGCACACCCCTGATCCAAGCACACCCCTGACACCGGCACACCTCCGACAATCTGAGGCACACCCGACACCCCAGGCACACTTCCCACACCCCAGGCACACCTCCCACACCCCAGGCACACCTCTGGCACCCCAGGCACACCCTGACACCCAGGCACACCTCTGACACCCCAGGCACACCCCAGACACCCCACACCCCAGACACCCCAGGCACACCCCAGACACTCAGGCACACCACACTGCAGGCACACCTGACAATCCCAGGCACACCTCTGACACTGGCACACTCTGACACTCCCAGGCACACCCCTGACACTCCCAGGCACACGTCTGACACTGAGGCACACGTCTGACACCCCATGCACACCCTGACACCCCAGGCACCCACTGACACTCCAGGCACACTCTGACACTCCCAGGCACACCTCCGACACTCCCAGGTACACTACTTCACTCCCCAGGTACAACTGACACTCCCCAGGCACACCTCCTGACACTCCCCAGGTACACCTCTGACACCCCAGGCACACCCTCTGACACCCCAGGCACACCCCAGACACCCAAGCACACCCCAGACACCCCAGGCACACCCAGACACTCCTCAGGCACACTTAACACTGCAGGCACACCTCCGACACTCCCAGGCACACCTCTGACACCTCCCAGGCACACCTCTGAACTCCCAGGCACACCGCAGACACTCCCAGGTACATTTCACACCCCTAGGCACAGCCATGACACTCTAGGTACCCTCTGTCACCCTGATACACCCCAACACCCCAGGCACACCGCTGACACTCCCAGGTGCAACGCTGGCACCAGGCACACCTCAGACACTGCCAGGCACACCTCAGACACTGCCAGGTACACCAGACACTCCAAGGTGCACCTCTGACACTCCCAAGTGCACCTCTGACACTCCCCAGGCACAACTCTGACACTCCCAGGCACACCTCTGACACCCCAGGTACTCCACTGACACCCCTGCACACCCCTGACACCTGAGGCACACCTCTGACACCCAAGGCAACCCCAGACACCCCAAGCACACCCCAGACACTCCCCAGGCACACCCCAGACACCTCAGGCACACTTCTCACACAGGCACACCCCCGACACCCCAGGCACACCCTGACACCCCAGGCACACCTCTGACACTCCCCAGGCACACCTCTGACACCCCAGGTCACGTCTGATACTCCCAGGCACACGCCTGACACTCCCCAGGCACACCTCTGACACTCCCAGGTACCCACTGACACCCAGGGCACACTCTGACATTCCCAGGACACACCTCTAACACCCCCAGGCACACCTCTGACACTCCCCAGGCATACCTCTGACACCCCAGGCACACCCCAGACACTGCAGGGTACTCCACTGACATTCCCTGGCACACCTCTGACACTCCCAGGTACACGTCCGACACTCCCCAGATACACCTCTGACACTCCCAGGCACAGCCTGACACTGGCACACCTCTGACACCCAGGTACTCCACTGACACTGTGGCACACCCCTGACACCCCCAGGCACACCTCTGACACCCGGCACACCCCAGACACTCCCCAGGCACATTCTCACACTCCTAGGCACACCTATGACACTCTAGGTACTCCTCTGTCACCCCTGATACACCTCTAACACTCCCCAGGCACACCGCTGACACTCCCAGGCACAAACACACCCAGGTACACCTCAGACACTGCCAGGCACACTTCAGACACTGCCAGGTACACCCCAGACACTCCAAGGTGCACCTCTGACACCCCAGGCACACCCTGACACCCCAGGCACCACTGACACCCCAGGCACACCCCTGACACCCCAGGCACACCCCTGACACTCCCCTGCACACCAGACACCCCAGGCACACCCCAGACACTCTCAGGCACCCACACTCTGCAGGCACACCTCCGACACTCCAGGCACACCTCTGACACCCCAGGCACACCTCTGACACTCCCAGGCATACCTCTGACACTCCGGATATACCTCTGACACTCCCAGGTACACCGCTAACACTCCCAGGACACCAGACACCCCAGGTACTGACTGACATTCCCTGGCACGCCCCTGACACTCCCCAGGCACACCGCTGACACTGCCAGGTACACATCTGACACGCCCAGAGTACACCTCCGACACTCCCCAGGCACATCTTTGACACCCCAGGTACACCTCTGACACTCCAAGGCACACCTCTGACACTCCCAGGCACACCTCTGACACGCCCAAGTACTCCACTGACATCCCCTGCACACCTCTGACACTCCCAGGCACACGTCCGACACTCCCAGATACACTTCTGACACTCCCAGGTACATCTCTGACACCCCAGGCACACCTCTGACTCTGCCAGGTACCCAATGACACTCCCTGGCACATCCCTGACACTCCCCAGGCACACCTCTGACACTCCCAGGCACACCGCTGACACTCCCAGGCACACCTCTGACACTCCCAGGCACACCCTCTGACACCCCCAGGTACACCTCCGACACCTGAGGCACACCCGACACCCCACACCCCACACTCCCCAGGCACACCTCCACACCCCAAGCACACCCCAGACACCCCAGGCACACCCCAGACACTCTCAGGCACATCTCACACCTCGCAGGCACACCTCCTGACACTCCCAGGCACACCTCTGACACTCCCCAGGCACACCTCTGACACTCCCCAGGCACACCCCAGACACTCCCAGGAACATTTCTCACACTCCCCAGGTACAGCCATGACACTTCTAGGTACACCTCTGTCACTCCCCTGATACACCTCCCTAACACTCCCAGGCACACCGCTGACACTCCCAGGTACAACGCTGGCACTGCCTGGCACACCTCAGACACTGCCAGGTACACCCCAGACACTGCCAGGCACACCCTCAGACACCCAAGGTGCACCTCTGACACCCCAAGTGCACCCCAGACACTCCCAGGCACAACCTGACACCCCAGGCCACCCTGACACCCCAGGCACCACTGACACTCCCTGGCACACCCCTGACACCTGGAGGCACACCCCTGACACCCCAGGCACACCCCAGACACTCCCCAGGCACACCACCCAAGGCACACCGCTGACACTCCCAGGCACTGAAATCCCAAGCACACCTCTGACACTCCCCAGGCACACCCGACACCCCCAGGCACACCCCGACACCCCCCAGGCACACCTCTAACACTCCCAGGTACACCGCTGACACTTCCAGGTACAACGCTGGCACTGCCAGGTACACCTCAGACACTGCCAGGTACACCTCAGACACTGCTAGGTACACCTCAGACACTCCAAGGTGCACCTCTGACACTCCCAAGTGCACCTCTGACACTCCCAGGCAGAACTCTGACACTCCCAGGTACACCTCTGAAACTCCCAGGTACTCCACTGATACTCCCAGGTACACCTCTGACACTCCCAGGTACACCTCAGACACTCCCAAGCACACCCCAGACATTCCCAGGTACACCCCAGACACTCTCAGGAACACTTCTCACACTCCCAGGTACACCTCCGACACTCCCGTTGACACCTCTGACACTCCCAGGTACACCTCTGACACTCCCAGGCACACCCTCTGACACTCCCAGGTATACCTCTGACACTCCCAGGTACACCTCTGACACTGCTAGGTACTCCACTGACATTCCCTGGTACACCTCTGACACTCCCAGGTACACGTCCGACACTCCCAGATACACCTTTAACACTCTAAGGTACAGCTCTGACACTCCCAGGTACACCTCTGACACTCCCAGGTACTCCACTGATACTCCGTGGTACACCCCTGACACTACCAGGTACACCTCTGACACTCCCAGGTACACCCCAGACACTCCCAGGTACATTTCTCACACTCCTAGGTACACCTATGACACTTCTAGGTACTCCTCTGTCACTCCATGATACACCTCTAACACTCCCAGGTACACCGCTGACACTCCCAGGTACAACGCTAACACTGCCAGGTACACCTCAGACACTACCAGCTACACCTCAGACACTGCCAGGTACACCTCAGACACTCCAAGGTGCACCTCTGACACTCCCAAGTGCACCTCTGACACTCCCAGGCACAACTCTGACACTCCCAGGTACACCTCTGACACTCCCAGGTACTCCACTGACACTCCCAGGTACACCTCTGAAACTCCCAAGTACACCTCAGACACTCCCAAGTACACCCCAGACACTCCCAGGTACACCCCAGACACTCTCAGGTACACTTCTCACATTCGCAGGTACACCTCCGACACTCCCAGGTACACCTCTGACACTCCCAGGGACACCTCTGACACTCCCAGGTACACCTCTGACACTCCCAGGTATAACTCTGACACTCCCAGGTACACCTCTGACACTGCTAGGTACTCCACTGACATTCCCTGGTTCACCTCTGACACTCCCAGGTACACGTCCGACACTCCCAGATACACCACTGACACTCCCAGGGACAGCTCTGACACTCCCAGGTATAACCTCTGACACTCCCAGGCTAAACCTCTGACACCGCTAGGCACTCCACTGACATTCCCGGTACACCTCTGACACTCCCAGGCACACGTCCGACACTCCCAGATACACCTCTGACACTCCCAGGTACAGCTCTGACACTCCCAGGCACCCTCTGACACTCCCAGGTACTCCACTGACACCTGTGGCACACCCCTGACACTCCCAGGTACACCTCTGACACTCCCAGGTACACCCCAGACACTCCCAGGCACATCCACACCTCCCAGGTACACCTATGACACTTCTAGGTACTCCTGTCACTCCTCATACACCCTAACACTCCCAGGTACACCGCTGACACTCCCAGGTACAACGCCACTGCCAGGTACACCTCAGACACTGCCAGGTACACCTCAGACACTGCCAGGTACACCTCAGACACCCAAGGCACCCCTGACACCCTGTGCACCCTGACACTCCCAGGCACACCCCTGACACTCCCAGGTACACCTCTGACACCCCCAGGTACTCACCACTGACACCCCAGGTACACCTCTGACACTCCCAGGTACACCTCAGACACTCCCAAGTACACCCCAGACACTCCCAGGCACACCCCAGACACTCTCAGGTACACTTCACACTCGCAGGTACACCTCTGACACTCCCAGGTACACTTGACACTCCCAGGTACACCTCTGACACTCCCAGGTACACCTCTGAACCCAGGTACACTTGACACTCAGACAACTCCCAGACGACACTACCGACGACCTCCCTGGTACACTCTGACACTGGTGCACCGCTGACACTCCCAGGCACACACTGACACGCCAGTACACCTCCTGACACTCCCAGGTACACCTCTGACACTTCCCAGGTACACCTCTGACACCCAAGGTACACCTCTGACACTCCCAGGTACACCTCTGACACCCCTGGTACTCACACTGACATTCCCTGGCACACCTCTGACACTCCCAGGTACACGTCCGACACTCCCAGACATCCTGACACTCCCAGGTACATCTCACACTCCCAGGTACACCCCTGACACTGCCAGGTAACACGACACCCCTGCATCCCCGACACTCCCAGGTACACCTCTGACACTCCCAGGTACACCGCTGACACTCCCAGGCACACCTCTGACACTCCTGGGCACACCTCTGACACTCCCAGGTACACCTCCGACACTCGAGGTACACCCTCCGACACTCCCAGTAAGGCTTCCTACACTCCCAGGTACACCTCCACACTCCCAGGTACACCTCTACACTCCCAGGTACACCTCTGACACTGCCAGGTACACCCCTGACACTCCCAGGCACACCCTCAGACACTCCCAGGCACACCTGCACACCCTGGTACACCCTGTACACCGCACCTCACACTCGCAGGTACACCTCTGACACTCCCAGGCACACCTCTGACACCCCAGGTACACCTCTGACACCCCAGGTAAAACTCTCTGACACTCCCAGGTACACCGCTGACACTCCCAGGTACACATCTGACAATCCCAGGTACATCTCCGACACTCCCAGGTACACCCTGACACTCCCAGGTACACCTCTGACACCCAGGAACACTCGACACTCCCAGGTACACACTCTCACACTCCCAGGCACACCTCTGACACTTCCAGGCACACCTGACACTCCCAGGTACACCTCCGACACTCCAGGTACACGTCCTGACACTCCCAGATACACCTCTGACACTCCCAGGTACAGCTCAACCCCCCAGGTGCACCTCCTCTGACACGCCCAGGTACTCCACTGACACTCCCTGTACACCCCTGACACCCCAGGCACACCTCCTGACACTCCCAGGTACACCCCAGACACTCCTAGGCACACCTCTCACACCCCAGGTACATCCTCACAATCCCAGGCCTCCGTGACACTCCCGGTATTCCTCTGACACTCCCAGGTACACCTGAGACAGTCCCCAGGTACACCTCGCACACTCCCAGGTACACCTCTGACATTCCCAGGCACACCTCTGACACCCCAGGGACACCGCTGACACTGCCAGGTACACCTCTGACACCCATGTACACCTCCGACACCCCAGGCACACCTTGACACCCCAGGTACTCCACTGACACTCCCTGGTACACCCCTGACACTCCCAGGCCACCTCTGACACTCCCAGGCACACCCTGACACCCCAGTGCACACCTCAGACACTCCGGCACACCCCAGACACCCCAGGTACACCTCCGTCACCCCAGGTACACCGCTGACACTCCCAAGTACACGCTGACACTGCCAGGTACACCTCAGACACTGCCAGGTACACCCTGCACACCAGGTACACCTCTGACAATCCCAGGTACACTCAGACACTCCAAGGTGCACCTCTGACACTCCTGCGTACCCCTGACACTCCCAGGCACACCACTGACACTCCCAGGTCACACCTCTGACGCTCCCAGTACACCACTGACACTCCCAGGTACACCCTCATTCACTGCCAGTACCTCTGACACTCCCAAGTACTCCACACATTCCGTGGTACACCTCCTGACACTCCCAGGTACACCGCTGACACTGCCAGGTACACCTCCGACACTCCCAGGAACACCTCCGACACTCCCAGGCCACTTACACTCCCAGGACACCTCCGACACTCGCAGGCACACCTCTGACACTCCCAGGTACACCTCTGACACCCACAGGGTACACCTCTGACACTCCCAGGCATACCTCCTGACACTCCCCAGGTACACCTCTGACACTGCCAGGTACTCCACTGACATTCCCCTGGTCCACCTCTGACACCCCAGGCACACCTCCGACACCCGAGATACACCTCTGACACTCCCGGGTACAAGCCTGACACTCCCAGATACACCTCTGACACTCCCAGGTACTCCACTGACACTCCCTGGTACACCCCTGCCACCCCAGGTGCACCTTGAAACTCCCAGAACATCCTGCACACACCCAGGTACACCTCACACTCCCAGGCACACCTCTGACACTTCTAGGTACTCATCTGTCACTCCCCTGATACACCTCTAACACTCCCAGGTACACCTCTGACACTCCCGGGTACACCGCTGACACTGCCGGTACACCTCTGACACTGCCAGGTACACCTCTCAGACACTGCCAGGTACACCTCAGACACTCCCAGGTACACCTCAGACACTCCAAGGTGAACCCTGTACTCCCAAGTACCCTCTGACACTCCCAGTACACCTCTGACACTCCCAGGTACACCCTCTGACACTCCCAGGTACTCCACTTACACCCCTGGTACACCACTGACACTCCCAGGTACACCTCTGACACTCTACAACACTCCCAGGTACACCTCTGACACTGCCAGGTACACTCCGACAACTTCCAGGTAGCCTCCGACACTCCCAGGCCACTTACACTGCACACATCCGACAACTCCCAGGTACACTCTGACACTCCCAGGTACACCTCCGACAATCTCAGAATACCTCTGACACTCCCAGGTACACTTGACACTCGCAGGTACACCCCTGGCACCAGCAAACCTCTGACACTCCCAGGTACACCTCCGACACTCCTAGAACACCTCCGACACTCCAAGGTACACTTACACTCCCGTGTACACCTCTGACACTCCCAGGTATACCTCTGACACTCCTAGGTACATCTCCGACACTCTGGAACATCACACTCCCAGTTACACCTCCGACACTTCTGCAAGCACTCACACTCCCAGGTACACCTCTGACACTCCCAGGTACACTCCTCAGACACTCCCAGGTACACCTTGACACTCACAGGTACTCCACTGGCATTCCTCGGCACTGACACTCCCAGGTACACCGCTGACACTGCCAGGTACACCTCCGACATTCCCAGGAACACCTCCTACACTCCCAGGATACTCCCTCACACTCCCAGGTACACCTCTGACACCCCAGGTACACCTCTGACACACCTAGGTACAACTCCGACACTCTCAGGTACACCGCTGACACTGCCAGGTACACCTCAGACAATCTCAGGTACAGTTTCATACTGCAGGTGCACCTCCGACACCTGCACAACTCTGACACCCAGGTACACCTCTGACACCCTAGGCACACCTCTGACACCTGAGGCACACCTCTGACACTCCCAGGTACACCTCTGACACTTCCGTACCCACTGACATTCCGTGGTACACCTTGACACTCCCAGGTACAACCGCTGAAACTGCCAGGTACACCTCCGACACTCCCAAGAACACCCTGACACTCCTAGGTACACCTCTGACATTCCCAGGTACACCCTGACACTCCAGGTATACCTCTGACACCCTGGGTACACCCACACTGCCAGGTACCCACTGACATTCCCTGTACACCCCTGACACTCCCAGGTACACGTCCGACACTCCCAGATACACCTCTGACACTCCCAGGTACAGCTGTGACACCTCAGGTACACCCTGACACCCTGTACTCCACTGACACTCCCTAGTACACCCCTGGAACCCCAGGTACACCTCTGACACTCCCAGGTACACCCCAGACACCCCAGGTACACTTCTCACACCCTAGGTACACCTCTGACACTCTGGTACTCCCTGTTACCCCATACACCTCTAACACTCCCAGGTACTCCACTGACACTCCCAGGTACACCCTGACACTCCCAGGCACCTCTGACACTCCCAGGTACACCTCTGACACCTGGTACACCTCTGACACTCCCAGGTACTCACTGACATTCCCTGGTACACCCTCTGACACTCCCTGGCATACCTCTCTGACACTCCCAGGTACACCTTGACACTCCCAGGTAAACCTCCGATACTCCCAGGTACACCTCTGACACCCCAGGTCCGCACCTGAAACAGCAGGTACAACTCCGACACCTGGCAAACCTCCGATACTCCCAGGTACACCTCTGACACTCCCAGGTACACCCTGACACTCCCAGGTATTCCTCTGACACTCCCGGTACACCTCTGACCCTCCCAGGTACACCTCTGACATTCCCTGGTACACCTCTGACACTCCCAGGTACACCTCTTTCACTCCTCAGTTCTCCCTGACACTCGGGTACACCTCAGACAATCCCTGGAACACCTCAGACACCCCAGGTACACCTCTGACAATTCGCAGCCTCTGACACACCCAGGTACACCTCTGACACTCCAAGGTACACCTCTGACACTCCTGCGTACACTTGACACTTGCGTACACTGGCTACCCCTGCACACCTCCGACATTCCCAGGTACACCTCTGACACTTCCTGGTATACCTCAACACCCCAGGTACACCTCTGACACTCCCAGGTACACCTCCGATACTCCCAGGTACACCTCTGACACTCCCAGGTCCGCCTCCGACACTCCCAGGTACAACACTGACACTCCCAGGTACTCCACTGACATTCCGTGGTACACCTCTGACACTCCCAGGTACAGCGCTGACAATGCCAGGTACACCTCCGACACTCCCAGGAACACCTCCGACACTCCCAGGCTACTCCTCACACCCCAGGTACACCTGACACCCCAGGAACACCTCTAACACTCCCACGCACACCCTGACACTCCAGGGTACACCTCTGACACTCCCAGGTACACCTCTGACACTCCCAGGTACCACACTGACACTCCCAGGTACTCCACTGACATTCCGTGGTACACCTCTGACACTCCCAGGTACACCCGCTGACAATGCTGGGTACACCTCCGACACTCCAGGAACAACCTCCGACACTCCCAGGTACACCTCTCACACTCCCGGTACACCTGACACCCCAGGTACACCTCTGACACTCCCAGGTACACCTCTGACACCCAGGGCACACCTCTGACACCCCAGGTACACCTCTGCTGACCTCCCAGGGACACCTTTGACACTCCCAGGCACACCTCTGACACTCCCAGGTACACCTCTGACACTCCCAGGTACTCCACTGACACTCCGTGGTACACCCCTGACACTCCCAGGTACATCTCTGACACTCCCAGGTACACCCCAGAAACTCCCAGGTACACTTCTCACACTCCTGGGTACACCTCTGACACTTCTAGGTACTCCTCTGTCACTCCCTGATACACCTTTAACACTCCCAGGTACACCGCTGACATTCCCAGGTACACCGCTGACACTGCCAGGTACACCTCAGACAGTCTCAGGTACAGTTCTCACACTCGCAGATACACCTCCGACACTCCTAGGTACACCTCTGACACTCCCAGGTACACCTCCGACACTCCTAGGTACACCTCTGACACTGCCAGGTACTCCACTGACATTCCCTGGTACACCTTTGACACTCCCAGGTACACTTCTCACACTCCTAGGTACACCTCTGACACTTCTAGGTACTCCTCTGTCACTCCCTGATACACCTTTAACACTCCCAGGTACACCGCTGACATTCCCAGGTACACCGCTGACACTGCCAGGTACACCTCAGACAGTCTCAGGTACAGTTCTCACACTCGCAGGTACACCTCCGACACTCCCAGGTACACCTCTGACACTCCTAGGTACACCTCTGATACTCCCAGGTACACCTCTGACACTCCCAGGTACACCTCTGACAGTCCCAGGTACTCCACTGACATTCCGTGGTACACCTCTGACACTCCCAGGTACACCGCTGAAACTGCCAGGTACACCTTCGACACTCCCAGGAACACCTCCGACACTCCCAGGTACACTTCTCACACACCCAGGTACAGCTCCGACATTCCCAGGTACACCTCTGACACTCCCAGGTACACCTCTGACACTGCAGGGTACACCTCTGACACTCCCAGGTACACCTCTGACACTCCCAGGCTACACCTCTGACACTCCCAGGTATACCTCTGACACTCCCAGGTACACCTCTGACACTGCCAGGTACTCCACTGACATTCCCTGGTACACCTTTGACACTCCCAGTTACAAGTCCGGCACTCCCAGATAAACCTCTGACACTCCCGGGTACAGTTCTGAAACTCCCAGGTACACCTCTGACACTTCCAGGTACTCCACCCCAGCACTCCCTGGTACACCCCAACACACCAGGTACATCTCTGACCTCCCAGAGTACACCCAGACACTCCCAGGTACCTTCTCCACACACTCCTAGGTACCTCTGACACTTCTAGAGTACTCCTCTGTCACTCCTGATACACCTCTAACACTCCCAGGTACACCATGACTTGCTCCCAGGTACACCTTGACACTGCCAGGTACACCTCAGACACTGCCAGGTACCTCCAGATAATGCAGTGCCTCAGACACTCCCAGAGGCCCACCTCAAGACACTCCCAAAAGTGCACCTCTGACACTCCCAGGTGCACCTCCTGACACTCCCAGGCACACCTCTGGCACTCCCAGGTACACCTCTGACCTCCCAGGTGCTCCACTGACACTCCCAGGTACCCCACTTCTCACCTCCCAGGTACCCACCTCCGACTCTCCCAGGTGCACCTCCTGACACTCCCAGGTACCTCCTGACACTCCAGAGTACACCTCTGACCTCCCAGGTACACCTCCCCAGCCTTGCCCAGGTACCTCAGACACTCTGGGTACACCTCTCACACTCTCAGGTACACCTCTCCTCACCTCCAGGTTCTCCTGTGACCTCCTGGTATTTCTCTGACACTCCCAGGTACACCTCAGACACCTCCCAGGTACACCTCAGACACTCCCAGGTACACCTCTGGCATTCCCAGGCACAACTCTGACACTCCCAAGGTACACCACTGACAATGCCAGGTACACCTCTGACACTCCATATACACCTCCGAAACTCCCAGGTACACCTCCTGACACTCCCAGATGCTCACTGACGCTCCTGGTACACCCCTGACACTCCAGGTACACCTCCTGACACTCCCAGATACACCTCTGACACTCCCAGGTACACCTCAGGCCTCCCAGGTACACCTCTGACCTCCAGGTACACAGACACTCCCAGGTACACGTCTCACACGCCTAGGTACACCACTGACACTTCTAAATTGCTCCTCTGCCACTCCCTGATGCACACCTCTGCTTACTCCCAGGTGCCTGCCAACACCCCAGGTACACCACTTGACACTACCAGGTACATGAACACTGCCAGGTACACCATTGCTGCCAGGTACACACTCAGACACTCCCAGGCCTCACATGTTTCCGTGGTACACCTCCCAACCAATCCCAGGTACACCGCTGAAACTGTCAGGTACCTCCGACACTCCCAGGAACACCTCCGACACTCTCAGGTACACTTCTCACCTCCCAGGAACACCTCCGACCTCCCAGGTACCCTTCTCACACTCCCAGGTACCCACCTCAGCACTCCCATTACCTCTGACACTCCCAGGTACACCTCCCCAGCCCACTCCCAGGCGCCTCTGACACTCCCAGGTACACACTCTGGCCTGCCAGGTACTCCGCTGACAGTCCGTGGTACACCCCTGACCTCCCAGGTACATCTCTGACACTCCCAGGTACACCCAGACACTCCATGTTGCCCTTCTAACACTCTGGGTACACCTCTGACACTTCTAGTGCTCCTCTGTCACTCCCTGATACACCTTCTTACTCACCGTTACACCGCTTACATTCACAGGTACACCATGCAACCTGCCAGGTACACCTCAGACAAGTCTCAGGTACAGTTCTCCCTCGCAGGTACCTCCCGGCACTCCAGGGTACACCCTCTCCCAGACTTGCTCCCAGGTACTCCACCTGACATTCCGTGGTACACCTCTGACACTCCCAGTACACCGCTTCAAACTGCCAGGTACACCTTCCGACACTCCAGGAACACCTCCGACACTCCCGGAGTACACTTCTCACATTCCCAGGTACACCGACATTTCCCAGGGTTTTCTGACACTCCCAGTGCACCTCTGACACTGCAGGTGCACCTCCCAGCCTCCAGGTGCACTGACCTCCAGGTGCACCTCCCCAGCCTCCACAGGTGCCGCCTCAGCCTCCCAGGTACACCTCTGACACTGCCAGGTGCTCACTGACGTTCCCTGGTACACATTTGACACTCCCAGGTACGTCCGGCACTCCCAGATACGCCTCTGACACTCCCAGGTGCAGCTCTGGCCTCCCAGGTACACCTCCTGACACTCCCAGGTGTTCACCACTCCTGGTACCCCTGACACACCAGGTACATCTCAGCACTCCAGGTACCACTTCTCACACTCCTAGGTACACCTCTGACCTTCTTGGTACTCCTCTGTCACTCCCTAATCCCCTCTTTTCCCAGGTACACCACTTCAACACTCCCAGGTACACACCTTGACACTGCCAGGTACCTCGAACACCAGAGTACACCTCGAACACTGCCAGGTACACCTCAGAACACTCCAGGTACACCTTTGACACTCGCAGGTATTCCACTGGTATTCCCTGGTACCTCTGACACTCCCAGGTACACCGCTGACACTGCCAGTGCACCTCCGACACTCCGAGAACACCTCCGACACTCCCAGGTACACTTCTCCTCCCAGGTACACCTCCGACCTCCCAGGGTACACCTCTGACACACCTGGGTACACCTCCGACACTCTCAGGTGCCTTTGATACCAGGTACACCTCAGACACTCTCAGGTACAGTTCTCACACTGCAAGGCCTCTCCTCCAGAGTGCCTCCCCAGCTTGCCTCCTAAGTACCTCCTTACTCCCAGGTACCTCAGCACTCCCAGGTACTCACCGGCATTCGTGGTACACCTCTGACACTCCAGGTACACCGCTAGGCTTTGCCCATTTCGACACTCACAGAGAACACCTCCGTCCGCCAGGTACACTTCTCCCTTCCCAGGTACCTCCGACATTCCCAGGTACACCTCTCACAGCACTCCCAGGTACACCTCTGACACTGCAGGGTACACCTCTGACCTCCCAGTGCCTCCCAGCCTCCCAGGTGCACACCTCTGACGCTCACAGGTATACACTCTGACCTCCCAGGTACACCTCTGACACTGCCATGTGCTCACTGACATTCCCTGGTACCTTTAACACTCCCAGGTACGTCCAGGCACTCCCAGATACGCCTCCTGACCTCCCAGTTACAGCTCTGACGCTCCCAGGTGCACCTCTGACACTCCCAAGGTACTCCACTGGCCACTCTGTTTTGACACACAGGTACATCTCTCT
>NW_024731240.1:0-8156 GCF_018991925.1 Homarus americanus | reverse complement strand
TAGAAGTTACGTATTGCTAGTAAGAAATTGGTTTTGCCTACCGCAAACCTAACAAGATTCTAACTAACCCCACTACCAGCGATGACTGTACCGCAGGTCTTTTGTTGACGATATACCGCAGGAGAGTCGTTTGTTGACGATTGTAACAGTTTTCCTGCGCCAGTCCAACTCCCTGGGTCCCCCACTCCCTGCCCCCCACTCCCCGCCCCCCACCCCTGCTCCCACCCCTGGCCCCCCACTCCCTGGCTCCCCCTACTCCCCTGCTCCCCACTCCCCTGGCTCCCCCCACTCCCCTGGCTCCCCACTGGCCCCTACCCCCTGGCTCCCCCACTCCCCTGGCTCCCCCACTCCCGGCTCCCCACCCCTGGCCCCCACTCCCTGGCCCCTGCCCTGCTCCCACTCCTGCTCCCCCACTCCTGGCTCCCTGCTCCCCCACTCCCGCCCCCCACTCCCTGCCTCACCCACCCCGCCCCCACCCTGCCCCCCACCTCGTCTCAACTCCCGCTCCCTCACCCCACTCCCTGCCCCCATCTCCCTGCCCCTATCTCTCCCCTGCTCCTCGCTCCCTGCTCCTGCCCTGCTCCCTGCCCTGCTCCCCTCGCTCCCCCACTCCCTCGCTCCTGCCCTCGCTCCCCTCCTCGCTCCCCCACTCCCTGCCCCCTGCTCCCCCTCGCCCCCGTCTCGCTCCTGCTCCCCGCCCCCTCTGTCCCCGCCCTGCCCCCGCCCCCCTGCCCCGCCCCCCCTGCCCTGCCCTGCCCCTGCCCCCTGCTCCCCTGCACCCTGCTCCCTGCACTCCACTCCCCCGCTCCCCCACTCCCCCACTCCCCGCCCCCACTCCCTGCTCCCCCACCCTCGCCCCCCCACTCTGCCCCCACCTCCCCCACTCCTCGTCTCCCCCATCCCCGCCCCCTACCCCCTGCCCCCACTCCCCTCTCCCCCACTCCCCCTCGCTCCCACTCTCCGCTTGCCCCTGCCCCGTCCCCACCCCACTGCTCCCCACTCCCTCGCTCCCCACTCCTCGCTCCCCTACTCCCCGGCTCCCCACTCCCGTCCCTACTCCCTGCCCCCACCTCGCCCCCACCCCCGGCTCCCCCACTCCCCTCGCCCCCACTCCCTCTGCTCCCCACTCCCTCTCCTACTCTCGCTCCCCACTCCCTATGACTCGTTACAAGACGAATACAGTGAGCAAGAAGTAAAAGTTCATTTCTTATCTAGTCTATATTATCACTATACCCTGTCTATATATATTACCACCGCGTTTAAAGAGTATGTTAAAGTCAAAATGTTTAATCATGTTAATAATATTATTAAAAAACATACTGACGAATAATACAGTTTTATATGTTTTAGTCACAGACATGCATATTTTTCTGTCATTATTTTTGTGTGTATAATATTACCACACGGTATTAAACTAGACAACACTCACATTATTTATAAAAAAATAGGTTGTTGTTGCTGACTCTATCCACCGCAGCCAGACACAACAACAAGGTCAGCTTATAAAACCATTGTCATGCTCTCTTTATGTCTCATTGTCCTCCCAACCCACAGCATCATTATCCAGACCTCAAACTATTAGTGGTGGGTTTGTATCATTCATCTACAGTATGATTTTTTACGGATTAGCCCACCCAAGCAGGTCACTGACCCACATCGCGGCCTGGGGCGAAATGTAATAATAATGACTGGTGATGATGTGCCGCCGTCAATATAATTGATGATGACCGGAGCCGCCGTCAATATAATTTGGTGATGACTGTGCACTGTCCTCAATAATTTGGTGATCACGCACCGTCCTCAAATGTGATGACTACACTCAATAATTTGGTGATGACTGTGATACCGTCCTCAATAATTTGATGATGACTGTGGCATCTCCTCAATAATGATGATGACAGCACTCTCCTAATATAATTTGGTGATGACTGAGGCACTGTCCTCAATAATTTGCGATGATTGAGCACTGCCCTCAATAATCGATATCTTCCTCTCACTATAAACACCATGATCGAGTCCTCATAATGTTATCAGATCAACAACAGTGTATAAGGCTCCATGATGATACTATTGTTCACAGCCATTCACGAAAGTTACAGCAGATATAAACTGTATTTGTTAACGCCATTTATCTCCAGCATGTCTTTTGACCTACCGTAAACACACACACACACACACTACTGCTACTACTACTATGCTGTCACTCGGAATCGAGAGACGATCAACCATCTATGACTCGAGAGGCCATAAGGACCGGCATGATCGTCCACAGATGTTGCATGTGGAGGCTATATCTAGTGCGGAGGGCGGCAGGGTCTTTTTCCTTGCGTTGGCTTATCTACCCGGTAAGCAGTCGTGGTGCTCCTTCAAGCGTTACGGGTGGATGATCGTCTCCCAGGTGAGGGTCGTTAGGTGACTGGGCCGTTAATGACTGTAAAGTAGCTGCTTTGGCAGTCTGCTGTCGTCCACACGGGTAACACGGTCAGTCCAACGTACAGTAGTTGATTGACAATAGTAGCCTCGATGTTCATACAGATGGAGTTAGCAAGAATACTAGCATTTGTTCTCTTGTCTTCCCAGCGAACTCGGAGGATGGAACGTGAACTACGTTGGTGAAAGTTTTCAAGTGCCTTGAGGTGCCTCCTGTAAGGACCCATCTCTCACACACACACACACACACACACACACACACACACACACACACTTTAAAATTAGTGTTCATTATTCTGTTGCAACAAAATTGCATGCAATTTGTTTTGAACAAATATGAAATTTAGTTTATTCAGACAACCACCAACCACAGAAAAAAAAATTATCATGATTATTCAGAATCACATTTTTACCAACACTTTAGATAACATATAAATTAAAACACACTTCATTAGTGAAGGAATTACTAATAAGTTCTTATGAATGAACGTTCAGTAATGTAAGTAAACTTTAGTAGACTCAGTGACGGCTGTCACCTTCCAGTCATTATGTAAAGTTTTGCCCCACTGCCTCTGGTTTAGCTTAAAATGCAACATTGTTCAACAAATTGTTTTATTATAAATTTACCTGAAGCTCACAATATAGAATGAACCAATTAACTGTTTTTAACATTATTATGTTATACTATTATAAATAATATATTGTACCTACAGGAAAATGTTGGTGTGTGTGTGTATGTGTGTGTGTGTGTGTGTATGTGTGTGTGTGTGTGTGTGTGTGTGTTTATTTCATCTCCTCCAACATGATTTTTAATGAGGATGTTAAAATTTTATTTGTGATAAAAAACAAAAAAAACAAAATATACCTTCTCCCCAGTATAACATCACACTGGCACGTCAACCATACAATAGTAAGCTGTTAAAATGTATGTAGTGTCTGCTGTCATTAGGATTATCACGGTGACATAGGACAAAGCAAATGCCAGGGTCTTCTTATCCTCTGTAATAATCTTAAACAATGGCACTACATTTTCTCCACATGTCTGGTAGTCGGGAAGTTCATGTTAAAATGTATTGTATTTGTTGGCCTTAAAGATGTTCATATTTTGTGGTTATAATATTGCAGCAGTGCATCCAGTTGATCCACACAGCAGCCTGTGAGGAACAAGAATACCTTCAGTTTTATTCAAATTCATTGGAATTGTGTTTGCTCAAAAACCCCTCACACGCTTCAAGTAACAATAAGAGAACAACCTTACTGACCAACACACGCGTCTGTGAGGTGACTGTTTAGTAAAGTTACACTATCATTTTTGTAACTACATTGTAAATATTAATAAGTAACAAATATAGTTTGATGATGTCAAAGGTATAAAGGGATCGCTAACTTTCGAATAAATAGTGAACACAAAAGTCCTGATCTCACCTCACCTCCAACCTAACCTAACCTAACCTAACCTAAACTAACCTTCACTTGCTGGTTATCATTACTGTCATGGTTGGAGCTGATAATAAGCACACTGATGAATTCCCCAAATAGAATACTCACCACTGTTGTCATGATGACCACCTAATGTTAATGTTAACTACCCTTAGTTACCTGGGATCAGCCTTCGTAAACATCTCACACTGCTACAACGCACAGGCCACGTAGAGGCAGCTACAATCTACACCTGCCAGAACAGGTATATGACAATGCCTCTGAATATAATCTAACAAAAGAGTAAATTGTTTAAATTCTTTAGACAATATATGAGTGATCGCATCCATCATAAATGTATGAACAACAGCACCAGGTCACGTGATAATGGCAGGTAGTAAATATACATCAGTCGGAGCACTTGGTACAAATTATAGACTCAGATGTCGTGGCCGAAGCTGTTTGTTATGAGAGTAGACAGCCTCCTTGTACACAGAATGGAATGTTTTCATATGTCAGTATTTGTGTTATAAACGAAACTATTTATTTTTATACTGTATGTTCCTGTCCTGAGGAATGAGGTGAAGAATGACGTGACGAGCGATGGTGACAAGTGGAGACGAATGACGGGTGGAGTTGATGACAGGTGAGTTGACAGGCGGTGAAGACTGACGGTGAAGACTGTCGGGTGAAGACAAACAGGTGATGATTGACGGGTGATGGCTGGCGGTTGAAGGTTAATAGGTGAAGGTTGACGGGTGAAGGTTTACTGGTGAAGGTTTACTGGTGAATGCTTGCGGTCGATGGTTGACGAGTGAAGGCTGACGGGTGATGGACGCCAGGTGATGGCTGACAGGTGATGGATGCCGGGTGAAAGTTGGCTGATTGACAATGTTGTGATATGCAAATTATAAATGGTAGACCACCATATATTAAGAATGGGAATGGGACAACTGGCGCCGTCGTCTGGCCGCAGCCCAACTGTGCAGGAAACTCGCCGCGGCCGACTGGCCGCCGCGACTGGGGTAAACTCCAACGCCTAATTTGCGCTCTCAAGGCAGCTCCTTAAACCCCACCAGCAAACGATTGATTCGCGAATGATTAAAACAAGTCAATTCTCATTCAACATACAAAAAACAGTAAAACTATGTACAAAAAATAAAATAAGAAAACTTAGATAATAGAACTGATTCTTGTATTCTGTATTCAGTCCTGATGATGTAATATAAAAGCGCTTGACACTCGTATTTTCCTTTTCCTGTGGTTATTCCTGCATATATATATAAATCATTCTGGATGTTTTGAGACTCGCAACAAAACTATTATATTCCTCAATCATATTTCTATTAATAATCTGAGAATGGTCAACAAAAAGTTCCATATGGAAGCTAGTCGGCCGCGGCGATTTCCGCGGCCAGTTGGGCTGCGGCCAGATGGCGGAAGCAGCTTGTCCCAGACCCATTAAGAATGATATAGCTGAAAAATACGGGAGAGAATTATTTAGTGGAAAATGAAGACACAAGAGAATGAGGAGAGAATAACATCAAGAGATCCAAATAAAATAGAATGATGATCTCTGCCACAGATGATTGCTCAGGTCTGAGGACCATCTACATCAACATCATGTAGTGCACATCTAGTTCAGTATTACCTAAGTTGATTATCAGTCACCATTATGGTCGCCAAACAACTAAATCACCATAAATAACCCACAACAAGCCTCACCATCTGTGAGCATGATTAAATTTACCAGAAAGAAAAAAGCAGTGTTCTGTCACCGACAAACTTAACTTACCATGAAACAACGCTACATCTTTCCTAACTACCAGATATACTGTGCTGTCAAACACTATATCAATAATATATATAAGTCTACCTGTACATAATTTAGATACATATAATTTACATCTAAAATCGAGGAAAAATCAGTGGAAAGTTAAATTAAAAGAGACAAATTATCGTTAGGGAGTTGATCATGATTATTTTCTTACCCAAACAAACGCTTCTGCAAGACCTACTGGAGAGGTTTAGCCAGCACTAGGTTGACCCGGCAGACACTTCTACGACCCATCCTGAGCCAGAGGTCGAAAATCCACAAAATAATCCCATGATAAATAAAATAAAATGTCTCACCGAAAAGGTAACCCGTGTCAAGAGTTGACTCCTAGCATGCGAGATGAAAATGCCTCTAAACAATATAGAAGAATCTTATCACTACACACCACAACGCTCAAACAATATTACTTGTTTATAAGTAATAAAAAGATATCACCATTCCACCCGCCAATAAAAACAATAAGAGAACATCTTTCAATGCAAAAATATGATATTAATACAACATCCAAAAATAACAAACCATCGACACGGAGGTAGCACATTTTTTTCCATAAAGTTCACTTCAAACCACATAATCTTTGTTATAGCCAACATAACATCCAACACCAAGCCCTCAAGTGAATCCTCAAGCCCGTAATACATATAATATCAGAAAGCACCCTAAGATGATTTCAGAAGGAGTTTCAGAGGTGTTAATATTGTGTTTTTGAATAGAACAATTTTTTTTCTTAATTATTCGGTATTTATATGAATCTTTTTTCTTTCTTAACATTTCTACTGTGTTATTATGTCTGGTTTTCACATAGCCAATCATCCCTTTCAGGAGCACATGAATGGGTTTTGATGAGTGGTTGCAATCTAAAAATCTCATCCAGACGCAGAATATTGGGAGTTGATCCTTTCCACCTCCAGGCACCAATATGTGTTAAATACAAAAGACAAAGATCGTATATGGTAATAATATGGTAGAAGTCCATAATTATCAATTCCCTGATTAAATGTTATTACTGTTTTGGTAATCAGTTTGAATCTTATATCGAAACTGTTCTGAAGGTTGTTGTTATGTTAAAACTTTTTTTTTTTTAATGTCAAGGTCCAGCTTAATTCCAACACTGCCATCAACTAGAATTATCAACGAGTAATATGAATTTATAGAGCATACAGTGATTGTCTGTTTCATTTATCATTTAACAGTTAAGTCAATTTTATACCTCATTTTCCAAATATAAACTGTTACCGTTGAGACTCCTATGCATGTTACCGGTAGAATATAAGTATCTGTAGTAGCATAAATAATATTTGGAGAATCAAGAACTGTTTTATCAAGAACTGTAATGCGTTCATCCAGAATTCAATGTTCCGGCTCTACTAGTCTTTGTGGACCTCCTCTGAACATTTGTGAAGACAAAGCTTCATTAACGACGGATCATGATTCATCACTAAATTATAATCATTTCGAGAATACAAGCCCTCAACTGAGAGTATAATGGAGCATCTCAGAGTAAGAGAACTGTTGAAAGGATATAACTTTATTAGATGTTTTAAGTCCCAAGCCTATGTATCGTAATAATTTGATGATGAACATCAGGTGCGATCACAGCTTGTTTATCATTACACAGTTCAAAGATCATTAACATATTTTACTATCTCCCAAGAACCATGTTTAAATAAAATCGGAAACTGTCTCTGGGTACAGAAGAATTATCTCTGGCCTGGTTTAGCTTCCAGATCAGCCAGGTCGCCTTCATCCTCAGGCTTACAGCTGAAACCGAAATGTACTAACGATGTTACAATAACCAGCAGAAGTTCCTATTGGTCTCATACTGATGAGCCCAAGACCTTTGCTAATGACGGGGCACAGATATGAGGATGTATTGATTAGAGAGTGAGGAAGGATTCAGGTATAGATGTATGGAAGTCGTGCCAAGATGGTATATAGTGTGGAGTAATGTTATTAGGATAGGCTTTAGATTCAATTCAAACAACTAACCAACGGTGTCCAAGAGGTATGATTTAATCCTTTGTATATTTGACTTAGATTCTAGAAGAAGAATAAGAGTGAGGCTATGATAGGTTGATATTCTGTGAGAAAAACCCCTGATTATGATATTAAATCTAGGTTGCTACTTACCATCACTGTCGTAAAAAAATCAATATTAATTAACAAAAGTTCAGAATGCAATTATTGACAGAATGACTCTAGTCCAATTGTAATGGTTATGACTAGAGCTGAAAATCAATGAGGTGATGAGGATCCAATAATATTCCCAGCCCATGAACATTAATTGATGAGTCGTATTGGCTCAAGCAATATTTCTCCTCATATTAATCGTTCTTATAAAATATCATCTAATTATTCAGAGTTAAAACCCCAGTAAAGCGAAACTCCAAAAAAGTCATATGAAAACGTATGACACATAATATTGACTGTAAAATATGAATCCTTGTTCATTACTCTTTGATGTCTTCGC
>NW_024731239.1:0-18045 GCF_018991925.1 Homarus americanus | reverse complement strand
TGATATCTAATGAATAAATAGAGTTTAGTATTGTTGTTGTTGTGTTGAGAAAGTTTGTTGATAATTTTATTTTTGTTAGTTTGTCTTTTGTTTTACTCTCTCTCTCTCTCTCTCTCTTCATTCATCATATTTTCCTTCTCCTGTCCACACTTTCTCTTATCTTTTTTCCTAGTTATTCTACACCCAAGATAATCACTCATTTACTTCACATGTTTCTTTCCTTATTATCAGTAAAAAAAATCATAAACGACAAAAAAACAAAACAAACATAGTAAGCATTAAAGACTCAATTTTATTCTCTTGATAAAAAATAACATTGTCAGTTAGTGTCATAAAACCATTGGCAAGACTTTTAAAGGGAATTTTATTGGTGTGTTTACGAGCAAGTAATTGACACACACTCAAAACACGCACGTACATAAACATACACACATAAAAACATACATAAAAACATTTAAAACACAAATGAAAACATACACGCAGATACACACACACACACACACACACACCTATAAATCGTCTTAGTATGTGTACACTCGGGGCAGGGCAGGTACAGCAAGGTGAGGAGGAGGAGGAGGCAGGTGTCCACCGACCAGGTATGCCGATAGTCTGGTGATAATGTGGGTAAAACTGGTGTGTGTGTGTGTGTGTGTGTGTGTGTGTGTGTGTGTGTGTGTGTGTGTATGTGTGTGTGTGTGTGTGTGTGTGTGTGTGTGTGTGTGTGTGTGTGTGTGTGTGTGTGTGTGTGTGTGTGTGTGTGTGTGTGTGTGTGTGTGTGTGTGTGTGTGTGTGTGTGTGTGTGTGTGTGTGTGTGTGTGTGTGTGTGTGTGTGTGTGTGTGTGTGTGTGTGTGTGTGTGTGTGTGTGTGTGTGTGTGTGTGTGTGTGTGTGTGTGTGTGTGTGTGTGTGTGTGTGTGTGTGTGTGTGTGTGTGTGTGTGTGTGTGTGTGTGTGTGTGTGTGTGTGTGTGTGTGTGTGTGTGTGTGTGTGTGTGTGTGTGTGTGTGTGTGTGTGTGTGTGTGTGATCTCATGTTTAATTCTTGTAAGGTATGTGTCACCTAGCCGGCCATTTTGTTTACATTTTTCGGTCGCTCTAAAATACCATTAAAACAATATTGAGTATAAACGTTTGGCTCAACTGATGATCTCAAACATGTCCCAACATTTTTTTGCCTCAACTCCACATTCTGTAACTCATTTAGGTAGATGTCCCTCACTACACATACACTGGACTATGTGTAATGTTGCAGCTAATGTGTTATCAAGATATTGCACATTATAAGTTCATGCGTGATCATTATTATATCAAACGGAGGAATTTTAAAGAGCTATTACACCACCTGTATCATTAGTTGTCGCCAGGTGAAGGAATGTTTAGGTAGATTATATTTTATTTACTGTAATTAAAGTTTCAATACCTAAGACGTTCCACTATAAGAGTCTTTCAACCTCAGGTAAGGTCTTAAGACTTTCTACTCTAGGTCTTACACCCTGGAGTAGCTGTATCGTCCACATAGGTAATTACTCCACAAGGAACTACAAGTTACACCTTGATGTAATACTTCATTTACTGCCAAACTTTATAGGGAAATATTTTTTCACAAAGAATTTCAAGTTACAATTTCACATAATAAGTCACATTACAAACGTTCCTTCGGCTTACAGTTAAACTTTGCAATGTCAAGATATTTTTTTCACTGCAGAGGAAAGTATCCATCATCATCATCACCACACACACACACGCAAAGACAAAACTCCTGTATCCAGATTCTCAAAAGTTTATAAATTAAATTCTTCTCTAAAATTAAACAGACAATACATCTATTTATCATAGAGTATGTGAACAATATCGACGCCATATTGGTTACCATCTTTGAGTCATATATTTAGTTAGCTACATGATGTTAATTATTTAGTTAAATAGGAAAAACTAATCTACTAGCGTGTGTTGTGACCAAAATAAATCAACATTGTATTTACTTTCTCCTCCAGGGGGCACTAAGTCTAGAAAAATGACACAATTGACATCTACATAAAGTGACTGACCAAGGGTAGATATTGGCTACCTTTTGTGTTACTTTGAGGTCGTAAGAACACACAGAGCTGCTCTTAAGGATGTTTACCACAATACACCTTAACCAGTTTCTCATTCACTAAGGTCAAACAATAAATCTGGTTCACAAGATACACCGTAAATTTTATTAGAAATTTTATTAGAATACAATAATCAATTACTGTATTATTGTATTGAGGCGAATAGTCTTATGGTGTTAAGATGGGTTCTTAAGCCACGAAGGTAAACAAAAGGTATTCAATATCTGCCTTGGTTGACGATGATCTGTAGATGTTAGCAAGTCATCCTCCTCCTCCTGGTCTCGAGTAAGGTAAGGAAGGCCTCACCTGACCAAAATTGTTAATTAAGATTGATTACCTGAAGATTAACCCTCCCAGCTTATTTCAACTAATGATTAACCTAACGCTACCTGGGAAGTTAAGTTAGGTTAGATTATGTTAGGTTAGGTTAGGTTAGGGTAGGTCAGGTCAGGTCAGGCAGTGCCAGTGTAGTTAATCTTGAGGTTAAATAAACTAGAGGCTAATCTTCACATGAGCCACTAAGACACTTTGACGGAGGCGGTTACGTACAACAGGAAAGCTCTGATAACATATAATGTACAGTATATACCGTTTAAGTTGCGTCAGCAGCTCTATACACCACTTATTGACTTACTCATTCACTGCCGTAGAAATATTTACTTCTCTAACAGGTTTCTATATGGTTCCCAGTCATTATAATACGACCTTGTAAAATCAAATGATCTAAATTAAACTAAACTTATCCAAATTAAACTTATTAGCTAACAAATCCTTCTAAAACACGATATATGTAAATCAAAAGTTCTAAATTCAACTTAACTTATCGTAATATAACTATTATAACTAAACCATTTTAATTAAACCTAACCTAAACACCTCAAGTGCCACAAACAGAAGGAAAAAACACCTTTAATATTATCGTGTAAGAAGCCCCTGTAACCCACTAACTCAAGGTAATGCATCTATATCAATCTACCTGCGTCGGAAGCTCTATACGTGACTATGATCGTTACCCACTGCTGGAGAACATTTGTACTTCTATAATTACCCCTGGAGAAACAATGCACCAATTTACGATTTATTTATTTTATTTTTCATTTATTTTTTATTCTTGGTCCATACTGTAAACACCGCCCGCTTGTGAGTCCCGTCAGCCATTTTGTTCTAACTTTCGGGGATTCTAAAATAAACTATAAATAAATAAATAAATAAAACAAGCATCTTTTGTTTTTCTAACCCATGAGCTGTGAGTCTTCACTATATACTTCAACATTACTGTAAACTAAGGCTAGAGAGGGTGTGTACAGTACTAGTGGAGCCAAGACGAGAAGGTATTTCAAATCCCTAAAGGGTTTTACAAGTGGAGAGTCTTACAAGTGGAGGGTCTTACAGGTGGAGGGTCTTACAAGTGGAGGGTCTTACAGGTGGAGGGTCTTACAAGTGGAGGGTCTTACAGGTGGAGGATTTTAATAAGGATAAATACACAAGTCTTACAGTTGAATCAGCCAAGTCGAGGAAAACTCTTAAGAGTCATGTAACTTCTACCTGGTGTTACCTGTAATCAAGCTAAGGTATATGTAAGAAGAATATTATCTCGTTACTATCCATTCCTCTTCCACTATCCTGCGAGGTGGTGTATTAATAGGCACAGATACTCATGATAAAGAAGGAATAAAGAGAAAGACGCAAGATACCTATAAAATGCGACAGAATATACCCACACATGCGTAATCCTAACCCATCCCAACCCAACCCAACCCTATCCTACCCCAGCTTCACCACAGTACACAAAGTCATTCTTGGTATCAGAATGACGCCTAAACACCCTGTATCGCCTAAGACACATTTGAATCGGATGGTTCGTTGACGGTTTTATTTCTTCGGTATAAACCAGAGAAGCAATTAGTTCGTGGGAACAGTGAGTCAAAATACTTCACATCAGCTTCGTTTACGACCTCCAGCTGATATTTACTTCTGTTGTCTATATCAATCACATTTTATAATGAAAACAAAAATATGGTTAGTTACTTAAAAATGAAAATAAATCATACTTAGATACTTAGGAGTGGGGAAAAAAGATACTTAAGATACTTAAAAATGAAAACACTCTTTGATACTTAAATTAGGACAAAATAAACGGACATAAAGATTTAACTATGAGCGGTGGATATTACGACATGTACCGGCTATCAATACAGAGGCGCTATTTAGCCGTGAAGTTCTCTCAGAAACCCAACAAGACAATATGTGGTCACGTAAAAATTTCAGGTTAATTTTTAACACCATCCGTCATTTTAAACCTTGGCACCTGTAGATTAAGAAAATATATGGTGATATTTTTTCTGATGGGATAAAGGTCGTATTTGTCCAGAGAAGTAAGAGAGGAAAAAAATCACTTGAGAGGCATGACGCACAGAGTGTCTAAGGTGATAAAAGATCATATACTACCATTTGGGTTTTCAAATTAAGTTCATTACATAAAATATCAAACTCATAAAGATTACAAAAGAACAGAACACCATGAGCTCTCTACAGCTATTGTCAGCTGTCAATATGCTGATGTACAGAAGCTACACAATGTTATTGGTGACTGTAATCCCAGGAAAATGATGCTCTTATAAACTTGGTAACTGGAGCTGTAATGCCAGAAAATGCCAAATATGACAATCTATGTGCATATGAAGTTGGAAGACAAAATTATGAAAATTTTGTCAAGGAACGTATTGTTGGTCCATTGAGCATCTGGGAAAAGCTGTCCAAGGTTAATCTACTGTCGTGGAAAGCAGCAAATAAGACTTCAACCATCAAATTGCTATCACAAGTTATAGAACTTAAGCAGGACATACAGTATATGCATCACAGAAGGGCAGCACTGTACATATCAAGTCACCAGACACTGATGTGTTTGGCATATTAAAGCAGCCTCAACTTGGAGAAAATACAAGTATGATAACAGGAACTGGTGAGCGACGACACATTGGGCAGAGAGCCTTACAGGTTTCCATGCCTTCACAGGATCTGACTGCATTGGAAAATTTGTTGGCAAAGGAAAGAAAGCATGTTGGAGCACTTTGATGAAATCTAACACAAAAGTCCTAGATGCATTCAAGATGCTGAGTAGACCAAATGCCCTCCAGCAGACATGTACAGTATATTGGTCTAGAGGAATTTGTATTTAAGCTCTACTGTCCACGAATGACTTTCACTAAACTGTCAAAACTTAGATGGCATCTCTTCAAGATAACGCAGGCAGAAGCTGGAGAACTACCAGCGACTGCAGCAACTCTAAAGTATCATATATTGAGAGGAAGGTATCAAGCTCTTCTGTGGTCTTGTGATGCAGACAGTGAAATGCTTTCACAATTAGAGCATGGCTGGAAGATTGACAATGACTGTTTCATACTAGTAATATCAGACCAACCACCAGCTCCAGAAGCAATCACAGAACTTGTTAAATGTGGATGTGGCGTCAGGAAATGTGGATCATTGTCATGTTCATACAGAAAGAATCAGAAAGAATAGCATGACATGCACCGAGATGTGTAACTGTCAAGCAGATGATGAGAAATGCCTAAACAAGGTGAAGGAATCTGTTGTACACAGAAGACTCTGATGACGAGGACTGAAGCAATGTCGTAAATAATAACTTGTGACTTGTATACACATGATGTATAACACTACAAACTTTTAATAAATATAAAACGGTGGTTCTAAGCTTTTCAGATAATGGTAATAAGTATATGTTTAATTTCCAGTATTTGTCTTTAGCAATTAATTTTACTTACTGCAATCTCTTCTTTGCCAGAGACAGGATGGCATATATGAGCAGCCATGTTTGTAACACACTTAAGATATTATAACAGCATTCATAATATATTACGTTAAATTGTAATGATATAATACTACATGTTCATAGGTTATTAGTCATGTTTTAAGTTACTTAGGAGTTAATGGTAATACGTCTGTGGTTCATTACGCCGCTCTTTGATAAAACTTCTTTAATGGCATAAAACTTATAATAAACCGTTCACAAAAAATTACACCACAGTTCCTTAACATAGTTTATAAGGATTATTACGATGTATGGTGTCAAAAATTAACATGAAATTTTTACGGGATTACTTAAGCTCCTACACTAAAACCTGCCGACCTAACCTAACCTTTTTTACCCACCTCCACCTACTTACCTAACCTGACATAATCTAACCAAACCTGACATAATCTAACCTAACCTGTTATCTAACCTAACCTGATATAATCTAACCTAACCTGACATAATCTAACCTAACCTGACATAATCTAACCTAACCTGACATAATCTAACCTAACCTGACATAATCTAACCTAACCTGATATAATCTAACCTAACCTGACGTAATCTAACCTAACCTGACATAATCGAACCTAACCTGACATAATCGAACCTAACCTCCCCGTCTGACATAAGCTAACCTAATCAAACCTAACTTTCCCACCTACCGACCGTAACCTATCTACTTATTACCTACCTAACCTAACTTAACTTAATCCAACCTGACGTAATCTAACCTAACCTATTGAAACTTAACTTAACCACCTACCTCATCTAACACCACTTTGTAATCTCTTTGCACTACCGCTCACAGGATGAGTATGGGGGGCACAATAAACTAGCCTCTAACTGGCAAAATTAACAAAACTAACCTAACCTAACCCAACCTGACTTTACCTAACCTGATCTGATCTATCCAACTTAAACACCTTAGAATATATAATAAAGCCGCTAGGTTAATTTAGGCTAAATATGGTTGATTCATATTTCGTTTTGACAGAAATTCCCGGCAAAATAACGTAACTATATTGACAACCACCGCCATGTTGGTTCCACGTTAACAAGACACGGATACACTACAGAATAACCGGCGTTCGTTTAACCTCAATTACTACAGTTTACTTTATAATCTTACTTCACAATCTTCACTACATCTCACTTCACAATCTTCACTACATCTCACCCCACAATCTTCACTACATCTCACTTCACAATCTTCACTACATCTCACTTCACAATCTTCACTACATCTCACTTCACAATCATCACTACATCTCACTTCACAATCTTCACTACATCTCACTTCACAATCTTTACCACATCTTACTTCACAATCTTTACCACTTCTCACTTCACAATCTTCACTACATCTCACTTCACAATCTTCACTACATCTCACTTCACAATCTTCACTACATCTCACTTCACAATCTTCACTACATCTCACTTCACAATCTTTACTACATCTCACTTCACAATCTTCACTACATCTCACTTCACAATCTTCACTACATCTCACTTCACAATCTTCACTACATCTCACTTCACAATCTTCACTACATCTCACTTCACAATCTTCACTACATCTCATTTCACAATCTTCACTACATCTCACTTCACAATCTTCACTACATCTCACTCCATCAATCTTCACCACATCTCACTTCACAATCTTCGCTACATCTCACTTCACAATCTTTACTTCATCTCACTTCACAATCCTCACTTCATCTCACTTCACAATCTTCACCATATCTCATGTCATAATTTTCACTACATCTCACTTCACAATCTTCACTACATCTCACTTCACAATCTTCACTACATCTCACTTCACAATCTTCACTACATCTTACTTCACAATCTTCACTACATCTTACTTCACAATCTTCACTACATCTCACTTCACAATCTTCACTACATCCCACTTCACAATCTTCACTACATCTCACTTCACAATCTTCACTACATCTCACTTCACAATCTTCACTACATCTCACTTCACAATCTTCACTACATCTCACTTCACAATCTTCACTACATCTCACTTCACAATCTTCACTACATCTCACTTCACAATCTTCACTACATCTCACTTCACAATCTTCACTACATCCCACATCACACATCTTCACTACATCTCACTTCACAATCTTCACGACATATCACTTCACAATCTTCACTACATCTCACTTCACAATCTTCACTACATCTCACTTCACAATCTTCACCACATCTCACTTCACAGTCTTCACTACATCTCACTTCACAGTCTTCACTACATCTCACTTCACAATCTTCACTACATCTCACTTCACAATCTTCACTACATCTCACTTCACAATCTTCACTACATCTCACTTCACAATCTTCACTACATCTCACTTCACAATCTTCACTACATCTCACTTCACAATCTTCACTACATGTCACTTCACAATCTTCACTACATCTCACTTCACAATCTTCACTACATCTCACTTCACAATCTTCACTACATCTCACTTAACAATCTTCACCACATCTCACTTCACAATCTTCACTACATCTCACTTCACAATCTTCACTACACCTCACCTCACAATCTTCACTACATCTCACTTCACAATCTTCACTAACACCATCCTTCATCACTACATATAACAACATCCATCATCACTACTTATAACACCATCCATCATCATCACTACATATAACACTATCCATCATCACTACATATAACATGATCCATCATCACTACATATAACACCATCCACCATCACTACATATAGAACCATCCATCACTACATATAACACCATCCAACATCACTACATATAACACCAACCATCATCACTACATATAATATCATCCATCATCACTACATAAAACTCCATCCATCATCACTACATATGACACCATCCAGCATCAATACATATAACACCACCCATCATCACTACATATAACATCATGCATCATCACTACATATAACACCATCCATCAACACTACATATAAAACCAACCTATCATCACTACATATAATATCATCCATCATCACTACATATAACACCATCCAACATCACTACATATAACACCACCCATCATCACTACATATTACATCATCCATCACTACATATAACTCTATCCATCATCACTACATATAACACCATCCAGCATCACTACATATAAAACCAACCATCATCACTACATACAACATCATGCATCATCACTACATATAACACCATCCATCATCACTACATATAAAACCATCCTATCATCACTACATATAACATCATCCATCATCACTACATATAACACCATCCATCACTACATATTGAACCATCCTATCATCACTACATATAATATCATCCATCATCACTACATATAACACCATTCAACATCACTACATATAACACCACCCATCATCACTACATATAACATCATCCATCATCACTACATATAACTCTATCCATCATCACTACATATAACACCATCCAGCATCACTACATATAACACCAACCATCATCACTACATATATCATCATGCATCATCACTACATATAACACCATCCAGCATCACTACATATAACACCAACCATCATCACTACATATATCATCATGCATCATCACTATATATAACACCATCCATCATCACTACATATATTACCCTCCTATCATCACTACATATAACACCATCCATCATTACTACATATAACGCCATCCTTCATCACTACATATAACACCATCCACCATCACTACATATTATAACACCATCCATCATCACTACATATTATAACACCATCCATCATCTCTACAAACACCAGTCCTCAACACTATAGTGATAAACAGAGCTTCATTTTGTTGTCAATTTCTTTAAATTCCAACCTTATTAAACCGTAATTTTTTCTGTATGGTCAAATTTTGATTTGACCTCAGTGAGAGAGCTGTTAGTGTCAATACATCACAATGGTGTTCCGACGCACTGTATCGAAGGTGTCTGAGGTGGAGGTGAAGGCTTGCAAGGATTTCGTTGTAGACTTCGACACCAGCTTTGTGGTGGTTGCAACAAACATCTACCCTGGTGTGGCCCCTAAGCAGATTCGACCATTGTTTGATGAATGTGGACAGATCGACCTATTTGTGATGCCCGCAAAAGACAACAAAAATGAACACTATGGCTTCGCATACATCCGATACTTTGACGAAGCCTCCTGTGATAAGGCTGTTGGACGATTGGATGGTGACAGCATTGGCCGCAGCCGAAAATCAACTAACAAGCTGGAAGTTAACTACTACAGTGCCCATGGTACCTTGAACAACCTTGACCGCCAAGCTGCTGAGTTCATTGTTCTATCCAATGTTGCCGACCAACAACCCGCCTCTATCCTTAAGAAGACCAACGTACGCACTACCGTTGCCAAGTCAGTTACCTTCAATTTTGACAATTTGGGCGACATCAGGGAGCGCGAAACTTCCACAGCTACTTACACTCTGTCTGTACCTCCCAACCAATGAATCTAACTCAACTGCTGCCATCGAATAAGAAAATGTCTACAATAGTTGTACCTCTGGGAACCTGGAGGGAGGCACCAACCCTGATGAAAGCTCAGTAATATCTACCATGTTATTTAAACACTTATAACACATATAACATCATCCATCATCACTACATATAACACCATCCATCATCACTACATATAGCACCATCTATCATCACTACATATAACATCATCCATCATCACTACAGATCGGTAGAGTAGTTTTCGAGATTCTCGTGCGGACACACAAGCAAACACACACACACACACACAAACAGACATACTTCTTTGTTTTATATCGATAGAAGATAGATCATCACCACATATAACACCACCCATCATCACTACTTATAACATCATCCATCATCACTACATATAACACCACCCATCATCACTACATATAACATCTTCCATCATCACTACATATAACATCATCCATCATCACTACATATAACACCATCCATCATCACTGCATATAACATCATCCATCATCACTACATATAACACCATCCATCATCACTACATATAACATCATCCATCATCACTACATATAACACCATCCATCATCACTACATATAACATCATCCCTCATCACTACATATAACACCATCCATCATCACTACATATAACACCATCCATCATCACTACATATAACATCATCCCTCATCACTACATATAACACCATCCATCATCACTACATATAACACCATCCATCATCACTACAGATCGGTATAGTAGTTTCCGAGATTCTCGTGCGGACACACAAACACACACACAAACAAAAATACATACTTCTTTGTTTTATATATATAGATACAAGAAACAAAATCTTTAATTATTTATTAATTGTAAGTTTTAAGGTTTTCCTGGAACCATTGGCAGGAAATAAGGACACTTGAACCTTGAAAACTTACTGTCGTCATAATTATTTATAATAAACCTGTCGATGTTTATTTCCGGGTTAAAGTAAAAGGAAGGTTTTGTCTGGACTATTATCATATAGACAGTTGCTGGTTGACGATACTGAAGGCCTATACAGGTGTGTGTGGTGCTTGTGCTTGGTGATGCTTCGTTTATGAGAGATAATCCCAGGAGTGAACTTTGTTCTGAAAGGACAAACAAAAAAAGTCATTAGTTATCGTTGTCTCGGAAGTGTTTATATGTCGGTCACTCTTGTGTTGTCGATGTGTCCACCCCACAGAGTTATTGCGTGAAGTGACACATTAGACTTCAATTAAAGATCCTCTCCTCTCCATATGGAAGCTGTTCACACCTCTTGACAGTATTTGGTCTGACATTTAGTTATAAAGGTCGTTTTTTGTCTAGTTCATCTTCCTATGAAAATTAACAATTCATATCACGTTTTAGAGTTGTATGTTCTTCAAGTCAATTAACACAGTACAGGTAACACCAGAGTCAGGCAGGTACAGTGTTAAGCGTCGTGGTCTACTGCTGTCTTACTGAGTAACGATGATGAAGTAAAGTGGGAAATGACTTTGCCATGAGAGAGGAGAGGAAAGAGAGAAGGAAAGAATAGAAACGGGAAGTAAAGTAGTAGGGAGTAATAGCAGGTGGGCTGTCCACCTAGCTGAGTCGAGGTGATTGGTTGGGGTGGTGGCCATACACAGCACGCTCCTGCTCGCTCAAGGAAGGCTGGGGTGGGGGGAGCTAAGCTAGTTAGGCATTCAGTACTGTATTGTGTGTTAATTTATGTAAGTTAAATGGTGGTGTTATTTTTTCATGTATTGTATAAAGTGAGTCTCTTTTTTATATAATAACTCACCTGAAGTGTCGCCCCAGGAAAAGGTAACAGAGACCTTAATGACACAGGTAGATTGTCACTCCCCTCGCCGCCCAGCGTATCCCACCTGAAGATTAACCATCCCGGCGATACCTGGGGGGGGGCTTAAGTATAATATATACTCTTATATAATAATGTTGATGCTATAATACACTGGCAGTCATAGTACAGTACATGTGTTGCCTTTATTGAGTTGAGTTTTGTATTTTTAGAAAAAGAGAGAGAAATCTGAGCAACATAATATGGAGAGAGAGAGAGAGAGAGAGAGAGAGAGAGAGTGTGTATTACATTGCCACACCTGATTCCTTCCTGGTGTATATTTTTACCACCTCTGGTACAACTGTGTCTCTTGCCGATCTATTTTGCACTGTCGCTTCCTGCCTTTCATCTTCCACCTTTCATCTTCTCCTTCATCTTCTCCCCATCGTCTTTCTCCTCCATCTTACCCCTTCATCTTCCCTCCCTTCTTCCTCCCTTCCATCTCCCCCATTCATTTCTTCCCCCTTCATCTTCCTTTCCCCTTTATTTTACCCCTCCATCTTCCCTCCTTTTACCTTCCTCCTTCGGTCTTCTCCTTTCTTTTCCACCAATCTCCTTACCTTCCACTGCTGTCTTAGTCCATTACTGTTTTAAGAAATTTAGTTTTTTCAAGGATTTCGATATTTCATTCACTTACAATTCTTTTTTGTTTTAATTTCATTTTTTCACTCCTGATTCAAGTGATTCAAGAGATGCAGATAATTTGAAATATCCAGCCCTTATAATGTCTTTAGTGCCTCTTAAACTTGGGTAAATATTATTCCATTAAGTTTATAAACAAATACACGACTCAGACACGTTGGTATTATAATCACAAAGCAAAGATATCGAGAGGTTGTGACGCTTCATCTGTACAACCAGTTGCGAATAAACTTTCCTTCTCTAAAAGTTACAAGAAATGAGGGAGAGTTTCTCGCCAGGGGGCGCAGCGCTGTGAGAGAAGAATTAAATAAGCCTGATTAGCTAAGAAGACGACCAGGGTAAGAAATGGTCCGTCTTGAGGATGTGGTTCAGGAGGTGAGGTGAAGATATAAACCTCGAAGACGTCATAAAACACAGAGATGACACTATTTCTAACCTTCCCAAGTCTCTGGTGGGTGGCAGGTGATCACCAACATGAAATACACCAACATGAAATACACAAACATGAAATACACCAACATGAAATGCGCCAAAATGAAATAGAAGATGCCAAGTGAGGTTGATTATGACTCAGACAGTAACCATAGCAGGACCTAAAAACAGCCAAGACTGTTCTAAATGAGAACTTAAATTATAATTTCTGCCCAAGAGTGCGAGTGAGTGAACTTTAATTTCCATTATAGTACAGTATAAAACTTTAATGAGTTTATCTTCAACGTGATCTTAAATTTTAGTGGGTGAATTTTTTCATTGGATAATTAAGTCTTTGAGAATAACATTTTAAGGCGGCCATTTAGTGTCATCATGCTGTAAGATGTAGATACGCTCCAAAAAGTATGTTTACGATTTTGTGTTAGACGATATGACACAACAGACAAAGGATTTTGACGACCCTACCGAGACAACAGGAGTCACAGTGTTCATTTTGAAATTCATCGGTCTCCTCCATAAAGGCACTTTTGGAGTGTTTGTTTACAACTCCTAGTGGTTAATGTGATGCAGCAGTGTACAGCTCATAGTCCACAAGGTGTTTCTTAGGCCAGACCCTTGAGAGTACAGTGGGTGGTTACACTACTCACCTGCCTTACACTCTCCCTGATGCTTTTGTTAGATGTTGAAACAGGAACTGTGGATCAACCTGTACAGCTTCTCCTTTTACTTTCACACAAACAATAGATTTAACATGTTGCCTAAGTACTTTGATGAAACAATAAGCACAAATGTGTTATCGTCATGATCCGCCTTATGTGATTATATTGCCAGTTGATGTGGGCCCGACCTTGTTTTGACACACTGACTGGCCTCGTGTTAATTTATTCTCACTTAACATACTTTTTTCGTACTTGAACTCCTCGACCGAACGCTCTTAAAGTTTGCAGAGAAGTTGAAACGGGTCTTATTGATATTCGTGTAGGCAGATTGATAGAGGTCCCAGCAATAAGAGAGTACAGCCGGGTCCTGCTGGAGACACTGAACACATTTCAGTTATTACATCTGGAAATACACGATCACTCACCAAAGAAAACGAAGACAATTTTACCAACTAATATGGTCGAGGTTCTGTAGATATGGGCCACAGCTCACGTACGGTCGCTATCTGATCTTCTCGACCAGTGTAACAAGAAAGATCTTTACAAACACTATAATATGTAGTCAACGCGCAGTGACTCAGTAATAACTTATTGCTCCTTTGATTCAAGTGTTCGACAACAAGCCGAATATGTTCCCTCTGTTCCTTTGACTATCTTGTGTGTACGATCTTGTGGACTGGGGCGTGATCACGATCAATGGTTGTCCCACTCACTCACTCACTAGGTTTCCTGCCATCTCTTACCCATGAAATTAGATTAAATCTGCCCTGTCGTATCCTCTTTACCTATCCTATCCCCCTTGTCTCTATTAACCTTAATATATCATCACTCTCTCTCCCCTACTCTCCTTCCCTGCTTCCTCTACCACTATCTCCACCTCCTCTTTCCTTCCCCTTCCACAATTATTATATCCTCATATCTATGTCTGTCATTCTCTTTATCTGTTCCTACTTCTTTCACTATATCTCTCTATCCCCTCAGCCTAAATCACAATGGCTACAAGAACGAGAGCTTGTGTTGGTAAAAGAGGAATTTTTGAACACCATGACAAATGTATATTTTTTGATGACTTAGGGAGAACGTGTGGCGGGATTAGTGTAGAAGAGGAGATTGTCACACCCTTCTACCCAGTTTTGTTAGTCTCTTATGCCCCACCCTGCCAGTCCTCATACCCTACCCTTCTAGTTCCTCATACCCCACCCTGTTAGTCCCTCATACCCTACCCTGTTAATCCCTCATACCCTACCATTCCAGTCCCTCATAGTCCACCCTACCAGATCCTCATACCTCACCCTTCCAGCCTGTCTTTGTGTCCCAACCAAATTAAGTTCTGTAAAAATCTACCTGATGTCTTTCGCCTTCCCTTACCATCATCTCCCAATTGGTTGTCTTGTAAATAGTAGATCGATGCCCTGGAGTCTCTGGTAGTTTCAATAAGTCTGGAGCCCAACTCATTAAGGAACTTCAGGGTGCTGTCATGCTGGGGAGGGATGGAGAGGGAGCTGCATTATGCTGTCATGCAGGGGAGGGAGGGAGAGGGAGCTGCATTATGCTGTCATGCTGGGGAGGGGGGAGAGGGAGCTGCATAATGTTGTCATGCTGGGGAGGGAGGGAGAGGGAGCTGCATTATACTGTCATGCTGAGGAGGGAGGGAGGGAGAGGGAGCTGCATTATGCTGTCATGCTGGGGAGGGAGGGAGGGAGAGGGAGCTGCATTATGCTGTCATGCTGGGGAGGGAGGGAGAGGGAGCTGCATTATGCTGTCATGCTGGGGAGTGATGGAGAGGGAGCTGCATAATGTTGTCATGCTGGGTAGGGAGTGAGAGGGAGCCATGCCTGGGATAGAGGGAGAGGGAGCTGCATTATGCTGTCATGCGCTGGAGAGGAGGGAGGGAGGGCGCTGCATTAAGTGCTGTCATGTTGGGAAGGGAGGGGGGAGAGGAGCTGCATTATGCTGTCATGCCTGGAAGGAGGGAGAGGAACTGCATTATGCTGTCAAGCTGGGGGATGGAGGGGAGAGGGAGCTGTATTATGTTGGGTTGGGCGTTGGGGAGAGAGGGGAGAGGGAGCCGCATTATGCCGTCATGCCGGGGAGGATGGAGGAGCCGCATTATGCCAACATGCCAGACAGTGGAGAGGAGCCGCATTTTATGCTGTCATGCTGGGGAGGGAGGGAGAGGGAGCTGCATTATGCTGTCATGCTGCGGAGGGAGGGAGGGAGAGGGAGCTGCATTATGCTGTCATGCTGGGAAGGGAGGGAGAGGGAGCTGCATTATGCTGTCATGCTGGGGAGAGAGGGAGAGGGAGCTGCATTATGCTGTCATGCTGGGGAGGGATGGAGAGGGAGCTGCATTATGCTGTCATGCTGAAGAGAGAGGGAGAGGGAGCTGCATTATGCTGGGTCATGTTTGGGGAGGGAGGGAGGAGAGGGAGCCTGCATTATGCTCTCATGCTGGGAAGCGGGAGGGGAGGAGCCAAGTATTGATGCTGTCATGCTGGGGAGGGAGGGAGAGGGAGCTGCATTATGTTGTCATGCTGGGTAGGGAGTGAGAGGGAGCTGCATTATCCTGTCATGCTGGGGAGATAGGGAGAGGGAGTTGCATTATGTTGTCATGCTTGGGAGGGAGGTAGAGGGAGCTGCATTATGCTGTCATGTCGGGGAGGGAGGGAGAGGAGGTCGCATTATGCTGCATGCTGCATTAATATGATGCAGCATAACTCCAGCAGTCTCACTACAGCTTTGTATGTTTACTGTATGTTTACAGTCGAATGAAAATCTGAGAGACTACTCAATATAAGTCCTTTCATTATCATTGTCACGGACACGGACACAAGAATTCAATGGATCTAAGTAACGAAAATAAGGAATAATTTAAGTTGTTGTCAAAGACTTTCATATGATTATTGTTTATAACTGAAGGTCTTGGAACTATTTTATCACAACAAAGAAATATAATGCAGTAAAACATGGACAGTGACGAAGTACAATAAAGAACAAACACAAACTGTGACATAGAGAACATCCAAGATACAGAAAGACAAACAATAGTAAAATGACAAGGACAGTCATGAGGACACTGAAGGTGAAACTAACAAAAGATACCTGGAGGAGTTGTTATAAATATTGATTTATGTTTTTAACTTTTTGTACTTTTTTGAAGATTTAGTTTTTTCCATAATACAAAAATATCGGTTAATATTCGTTTTTATTCCAATAGGTATTTGGCATTTTTTTACCATTATCACCAGGATTATTTTCAGGTTAGGTCAGGTGAGGTCAGGTAAGGTAGGTTAAAGAATACCAAAATACAAAAAAAAAAAATATCTACCAATTGGGGAAATTGGGATGAAAAATTTTTTTTACCCAATTTTCTCCAAGAGGTGTAAGATGATCTTGCAGCTTCATACAAATTCACTAAACAACAATAATAATCCAAGAGTTAGTAAGGCATCACCTGGTCAGGTTAAGCCCACCTGGTGAAGATAAACATGTTGGTAATGTTTGTATCGTGACTGAACCACCTCACACGGCAGCCCTGAGGCTTTAGGCCACTGACTTAAGTGCTTACATTATACAAAATAACGCTCTGTAATGGCCGATGATGCTGTTTTGGTTGTCTAATTGTAGTTTCCAACACGGTAATTACAGCAGGTATCTCTTTATTATCCTGCCATTAAAATAATTAAGTGAATTTATAGACTTACGTAACATCATGAAAGTATAAACCGATGAATTAAAATTAAATAATTATCTTATAAAACAACTAATCTATTTAATTTTCCTTTGAGAGTTAAAGGGATAAAATACACACTAACTGGAGTCTAACTAACCTGGTGTGACTCCTCTCCGCCCCACCCAACACATAATCATCCACTCCAGGTAACCTTACACCGCCTAATGGAGCCAAACCTAATAGAATCACACCGAACTTATCCAAATAAACTTTTCAGTGGGTAACCTTGACTCTACCACACCTTGGCTTTAGACGCTAGTATAAGTCTGGCTGAAGAGACCGTAGTCATTATAAGGGAAGCGTTTTAATAATAGCCATTACC
>NW_024731238.1:0-24127 GCF_018991925.1 Homarus americanus | reverse complement strand
TGTGTTGTCCAAGTAAGAGAAACACTTGAAACCCTGCAATTGTGTGTAAATGAGGTAGAAAGTCAGATGAGCAACCTGGGACTTGGTCACATATGACAGCAGAGTCTACCATTACATAAAACATTATGCTTCCAATATCTTCCCAAGCGGTAGTACCTCCCTGTTTGGTAGCTGTCTGGTACTAGAATGATCACAAGTCAAGAATAAATTGACCAAAAGTGAAGTTAGAATGGCGAATGATTAGGGGTTAGAATGATGAAAAATAAGCTAGTGTTAAAGATATACGAGTCAGAATGACAAAATAATTAAAGGGAGAATGATCAAAGACATATTAGAATGACCAAAGCTAAAAGTGAGAACGTCTTTGGCATCAATAATGGCATTGATAGAGAAGGAAGGCTTGTGGCACTCTGAGACGTACTGAGAGTGGCAGACACAGACCTACGAGTATATAGAGTGGCAGACACAACACCTGGGGAAAAAATGGCAGATTTCCTCTTGACTTAAATACGCTCGACATGTGAGAAGTGACGCAAGATTGATTAAACAAGTGAAAAGGTGACGAACTACATCCTTGCCAGAGAGAGAGAGAGAGAGAGAGAGAGGATTTGGTGTAAACATCTTTATACTTCTTGAAGGATGTGGTTTTGAGGGAGGAGGAGGAGATGAATTATAGGGGAGGGAAAAGGAGAAGAGAGTTTTGGAGAGGGAGGAGATTTATGGAGAGGGAGGAAGAGGAGGGAGAGGGAGAGTTATGATGAGGGAGGAGGAGGAGAGGAGTTACGGGGAGCTAAAAGAATGTTTTGGTGAGGAAGAGGTTCTTACATCACTATAAACTGAGACACACACACACACACACACACACACACACACGACGATGGTACTCCATAGGCTCATGGACGTGTTAGCAACCACCACCGGACTGAATTGAATGCATTTTGTTACAGACAGCGGCTAGTTTGTTGTGCACCCTATACTCCTCCTGTGGGCGGCAGCACAAAAAAGTTTACAGAATAGAGGTCACTTAATGGTGTGTATAACAGTCCCCCGTGGTCAGGATTATTATGCCATTAAATGCTACGAGGTATTTCCAGTATATTGTTTGTTTACTTGTGGACAAAGAAGTTGACTCCATACCCGTGTGAGGGGGCATACTGCAGTGTGAGGCATACTTTATATATATTGTTATTCACATCTTCATGAAAGGCATTCAAGCACATTACAGTGTCTGTCACAAAAAGGTTCTATCTTCACACAGTCGAGGACGTAGTGCTAGAGTGTGTGGCCATATGTCTGGCCACACACCTAACATTAAGTCTTGTTCACATCTGCCTGAGGGACATACTGCCAGAGGTACTTATATCCTAACCTTAGTCTAGCGATTACAACATCTTGTGATCTTGATACTTGCCCCATATACATGTTTCACTTGATACATCTCACCATGGTAAACAGTGGATTGACTAGTTCCTGTTTCCAATTGTCTACTGTCTTCTAATTAATTAGCAAGTTATTTCCTGATTACAGTTTTAAGGGTTCCTATTGGTGACAGCTTAAGCCTAGGGCGTCAAGTGCAAGTAGTGAAGATGAGGCGTCAGTGATGATGATACGGTCAGCGGTATTGTCTTAAGTCTTGTGGCCCCGAGTCTGGCAACTAATTCAATTTCTTCCATTGATTTTAACTCCTTCTATATTGTCATTAGGTTGAGTCACACTGAGAGCCCTTTCTGCCTTCTCACACACGTCTTTAGAGAGCCATCAGTGTAGATGGTCTATGTGATGTAATTTTCAATAGGTAGGTTTGAGTATGTGTTCAAGAGCTCTCACTGGCGGTGTGTTGGAGAGAAGGACTGTGTATTATTAGTCGCTTGGCCTGGTATGTGGGTGACAGGTAAGTGCTGTTATGTCTCAAACTTTGTAATGTTTCTTTACTCTGAACATCCTCATATGTGTAGCTGTAAATTGTATCCATTTAGATTCACCAGTTATATGACCGCCGGGGGGGGGGGTTACTTGTCCGGCCGTCATGGTGGATGTGTAGATTATTTTAATATTTTTTTTAGCTTTGTATTTCAAATTATCTTATGTTTTTTTCCTCAAAGTAAATCCAAATATAATGTTGATCTCACGAATTCTTCCGATGACGTCACTGAATGTTGGAAAGTTTAAAAGCTATTATTATTAACAGACGAGATTAACTTGTTATTGTTGTTTGTAAAATATTAAAACCGTGCTGTGTTGTGTTGTGGTCTTTAGCCCACCTTCAGCAGTACCTTGGGTGGCGTATTATTTTCTGCATGATATTATCAAAGGTAGGGTTTACATAACTCTTTCGTTATGTAGCTTCACTTGGTACACTTTCCTCGGTGTATTTCTCTAGAAATCTCTTCAGAGATTTATTTTCCACCTTCCATAAAGGAATACAGCATCGATGAACGGCTGCACAAGTCCATTGAAAACCAAGCTTGTCGACTGGAAGCTGCTGTGTATGTTGAGAGAAGGCATGTCTTCTTTCCACAATCTTTTCGAGAAGCATTTGTTTTATGTTTAGATGTGATGTCTCTAACTGCTGAGAAACAAAGTACTTCTTCTCATATTTTTTTTTCGATTTTTCATGCGCCAGGCGTATTGAGCCAGGAATAGATATATATTGTAAAAAAATAAAATAAAAAGTCTTTCCTCCATACAGTCGTACTAATTGCAGGAAACTATTTTTTTCGTTCCTTTTTAATTACAAACAAAAGACTTAAATAAGGCATTATGGGCGTAATTCAATGAAATGGCTGTATTTCACTCTGATGAGAGGATTGGGACTCAGGCACAGAGCTCGGTGAAGTTGAATGTGAGTCGAGCATTCGTGAGGAAGTTGATGCCAAGAATTACACCATAGTTGTTATCATTAGCGACGTAAAAAGGTGCCCAGTTAGTATTACCCATGTAGGTGATGGGGACAGGGGACACGTATCCGAGCACCTTATCCTGCCCCGTTACCGTGTTGCACTCGCGGACACACACTGATGGTCGGTAGTGGAGGTGCAGCTGTTGCGCGTATTCGGGTGTTATGTAACAGTAGGTACAGCCTGTGTCCAGCAGGCATGAAACAGTCTGGTTTCGGATTTTACATGTGGCTGCTAAAGGGGTTATGGGCTTGAGAAGGTGTTTGGAGGGTGCCAGTAGGGTAAGAGTGGGGTTTTTGGTAGACAGGTCCAAGACGGACTGACTTAACACGTCCATTCCCAACACAAATGGCGCGCCTTTCCTCGCCACAATCAAAGAAGGCCGGAGTTTATATGCACCGAGCTGTACCTTCATTTCCAGCCGACCATAAACTCCATTTTTCGTTGGCCCACTACCGGTATCGACCGAAAACTTTTCACGGTCCACTATATAGTCCTGAATTCCAGCAGAGATGACAAAATCTAACGGTATAACTGATACATTGGAACCACTGTCGAGGCAGAAGGTGGCTTTCAGGCGACGCTTTGTTTGGTTCTGTTCATCTACATCGTAAAGGTATCCCGAAACCAACAACTCCCGAGGACACCGACTGTAGGTGACAGACACTGGATATGAGGTCTTTTCCATTTTTGTTAAATATAGTAAATTGTTTTCAAGATCACCGAGACATTGAATTAGAATTCGGGGCTAAATGTAAAAAATACCCCCATGTACTTAGGTTGGAATTTTTTATAGTGTTGTAAGAGACAAGAAGGTGAAGATGGTAACGGGGTGGTGGTGCCATGCTACTGCTCGGCCTTCCTCGGCGCCTACTGCACCGTAGAAACTCTTGAGTTAGACACTTAGGAGTTGTACGGTGTGCTGGAGCCCCACAAGGTGAAGGACGAGCTGCAGCTCACCTCACCGCAGGAACTGTAATCCGTAATTCAGTTGGTCGAGGAGGAGACCGTGACCACACTCTCCAGCCCACCGGACCTCGCGCTAACCTAGCCAGCCCACCGGACCTCTCACTAACCTAACCAGCCCACCGGACCCCTCACTAACCTAACCAGCCCACCGGACCTCTCACTAACCTAACCAGCCCACCAGACCTCTCACTAACCTAACCAGCCCACCGGACCTCTCACTAACCTAACCAGCCCACCGGACCTCTCACTAACCTAACCAGCCCACCGGACCTCTCACTAACCTAACCAGCCCACCGGATCTCTCACTAACCTAACCAGCCCACCGGACCTCTCACTAACCTAACCAGCCCACCGGATCTCTCACTAACCTAACCAGCCCACCGGACCTCTCACTAACCTAACCAGCCCACCGGATCTCTCACTAACCTAACCAGCCCACCGGACCTCTCACTAACCTAACCAGCCCACCGGACCTCTCACCCTAACCAGCCCACCGGATCTCTCTCTCACTAGTGACAAAATGTTGCTGTGATAATGAAATATAGGAATAGTGACAAAGCTGTGTAATAAGTGAAAGTAGTGTGAACATCACCCCACATATTTTAAGAATCACCTTACCTTACCTTACCTTACCTTACCTTACCTTACCACTGTTATAGCTTCCGTTTACCTGTAATCACTGATCAAGAGTCGTATTAGAGGTCAACTCGTAGTAACATTCATAACTGTTTATAAGTTATGTTTTCAAAGTCTTTTGCCTATTTATTAAGAAAATAAACTATCGCACAATAACTGGAATATCACCGTAATTAACGCTATGAGCCTCGTTGAACACAGTATTAAGTGAGAGAGAGACTACTCAATGCTCATAGGAAAGTTACCATGATTGATGTAATTATATAAACCATCTCACATACCAGCCTAAGATAAAGGCATAACACTTATCTGGGGATGTTGTGGTTAACAGACGTATTTAAAGATAGGAATAAGAATGATTGTAATACTTATACCTGAGAGCTGCTTTAATGGTGATGACTCGCGGTGTCTTGTGTCCACGATACGAGTACAGTGTAATGGGGTGATCATCTGTCTGTCTGTCTGTCTGTGTCCTTTGGTGTTGTTGGGGTAAATCCTTCCCCAAATAGTACCAGAAAAACAGTAAACAAGGGAAGCAAATAAGGAGTAACGGAGAGAAGAAAAACAAAAACAGAAAAATAACAGGTGGCTGGGTGATGAGGGTGGAGAGGTGGATGATGGGGTGGAGGGGAAGAGGTGGATGATGGGGTGGAAGGAGACGGGTGGATGGTGAGAGTGGAATCTCTTAGCTGAGGGCTTGAAGAGTTCACCTATAACCTTCAGCTAAAACTTTCAGCTAAATCCTGCAGCTAAAAGATTCAGCTAAAGCTTTCAGGAAAAACGTCCATCCCAGTCCAGAGAGTTTATTCAATGTTGCCTCAAGGCATCACCTGAGTGAACCCTACCTGGACGAACCTTAACTCTCTCTCTCTCTCTCTCTCTCTCTCTCATTTATTCCAAAGTGTACAAGAACCCAAGCTATTTATTTTCATCTATTTAAATCAAGGAATCAGATAGGACCAGCCATAAGGTTAATAGCAAAGCCTTACAGGGGGCCAGATGATAGTGGGAGAGTTTACTGTGGAAAAAACGGCAGTACAGGCTGTGGGTAGGTGACGTTCACATAAGACGATCATTTTAAGTCGTTCATTCTAGTTTAAGACGATCATTTTAAGTCGTTCATTCTATATTAAGACGTTCATTCTAGTTTGAGACGTTCATTCTAATTGAAGTCGTTCACCCCGAGTCGTTCACCCCGAGTCGTTCACTGACATAACCTACAAGGAAAAACATGGGTTATGATTGATTATTTCTCTCCCCTGAGATTGCGTTTATTTATGGGGTCACTTTTAGGCTTCTTTCCGGCACGCGAGACCCGGGCTCACCTCAATAAAAAAAAACCTTTATATGGCAACCGCATGCCGCCTTGGCGGCAGCGGGTGGAAGGATTGTTTCCCGTTCTGTTGTTAAATAATTAGCCATGCGGCCAGACGTGGTGTGACTCCTTTACCATCATTAATATTTTATATATTTTTTCGAGTTTTGCAGTTTCGCAAAGAATTTATCGGTTAGCAAAATCCAAGTTCAGCTATATGAATGTTTAAATTTAATTAAAAGAAAAACAAATATTACACCAAGATCTGTAATAATTATCTGGCTATCAGAGATTGCATTAAAAACATTATATCAAAAGTCAACCTCTTTTAGATCACTGGGTCATTATATGGCACATTAACTTAAAAGGTGTCTTAACTTTCATGGAAGGGAACATGGCTTTTTTGCTCAGTGTCCCATAAATGTCACATGCATATCCGTTCTCTCTAATCATTGTTCCTCTGGTGGTGAATGTGTGAAGTGTGAACCAGCAAAGTAAACATAGCAAGAGGGAGAATCGCTGACCACGTGCAAGTAAGTTATTATTTACTGTCCAAATTATCAGCTGTCATAGTGTTTGTCATGCTTACCCATAAATTTATCGATGTTCCTAAGACACTGCTGAATCTGTATACTCCTGTGCACAAGGAAAATTTGGCGCAACTTACCTTAGCAAGGCGATTTAAATTTTGCCCCTAAAATGTGACCTTTTTTAAGCTGAATAATGGATCTCACCCCGCTTAAGTGAGTAAAGCAAACCTTTGCTGAAAATTTTATGAACTTGTTGGTAGTGAGTATATTTATGGAGCGTGACATATCTGGCACACTGGTCAGAAGGTCCAAAAGAGGTTAATGAAGCCTGTTCTTCAGCATACTGTATGTGCCATAAACATAAGTTATTATTAAAGCTAAGGGAAATGTATTATTAATATTCAGGATTATGAAGTGTTATCTGCACGTGATCAGATAGCATGCATGCCTTTCTCGTTGATTTGCATTGTGTAGGCATGCCTATAATTGTACCAATTTATTTTATTTTTTATTTTTTTATTATCCACCAACTGATTTTCATAAACCTTGGTATATGTATGCAGAGAGTTGTTTGTAGGACTTCTTCTGTGAAGAGACATTTTGAAACTGTTCATAAAAACTTAAGTAATGTAACTGAGCAAGAACGAAGAGAATTAATTTCTCGTGAAATGATTAAGACAAAAAAACAGTCTGATGTTTTGATGAAATTTATTTCAGGTAGGCCAAGTTCCAACTTAGTTGCTGCTGGTTTTGAGGTTTCAAAAGTTATTGCCCAACATGGAAAGCCACTCAGTGATGTGGAGTATATTAAAGAAGCATGGCTAGAATGTGCTCCTTTCCTTTTTGATAACCTTTCAGAAAAGGACAAGATTATTCAGCGCATTAAAGATTTGTCTGTGAGTAGAAAAACAGTTAAGGATAGGATACTTAAGATGGAAATGAATACAACTGACCAATTAACAAAGGATTTAGCTTCATGTAAGTTCTTTTCTATTTGTGTTGATGAAAGCACAGATATTACATCATCAGCTAGGCTAGCAATTTTTTCTCGATTTTGTAGGGATGATGAGGTATGCGAAGAGATGATTAACCTTGTAACACTACCTGAGCGTACCACTGGGGCTGACATATGTAAAGCAGTTGTGAACGAATTATCTATTCGACAAATTGACATTTCAAAAGTAGTATCCGTCACAACAGATGGTGCACCCAGTATGATTGGTAAGGAAGCAGGATTTGTAAATCTGTTTGCAAAACATGTTGGTCATCCGCTGATAGGTTTTCATTGCATCATACATGAGGAGGCTTTATGTGCTAAAGCTGGTCTAAGGGAACTTCAAGAAGTGATGCAAACAGTCACCAAGGTTGTTAATTACATTTCTGCACGTGCCTTAAATAAAAGACAATTTCGGAATTTATTGAATGAGGTGGATTCGGTGTACAAAGGACTAACAATGTACAACAATGTTCGTTGGCTTAGTCGAGGATTTGTTTTGAAACGATTTGTTGAATGCATGGATGAGATAAATCTCTTTCTGATTAACCAACAAATGTCTTATAAAGAAATGTCTGACATCGTGTGGGTTTGTAAACTAATGTTTTTTGCAGATTTATGTGAACATTTAAATGACTTAAATGTTAAATTACAAGGCTCTGGTAAGACACTTGATGTTATGTTTGATTACATAAAGGCATTTGAAATGAAACTAGGAGTTTTTAAGAGGGATGTAGATAGTGAAAGATTTAGATACTTTCCAAACCTAAAGAAATACATCAATGATCTCACAAAGGATGACAAAACAGACTGCCAGTGTCTTCAGAAGCTATTTGTAAACATCATTGAGTCAACTGTTGAGCAGTTCTCAACAAGATTTGCTAGGTTCAGAGAATTAGAAGAGACTGCAAAATTCATTAAGTTTCCAGACAGTATAAAACTGGATGAACTAAACTTGCAGAAGTTTTCATGGATAGATATGGATGATTTTGAAATGCAATTGATTGAATTTCAAACTAGCTCAATTTGGAGGCAGAAATTTGTTGAGCTTAGAGCTGACTTGGAAAGTATTGAAAAGGATCGATTAGAGAAGGGAGTAAGAGAGAGAAATGCCGAAAACGAGGTACTGAGGACTTGGAATACTATTCCAGAAACTTTTGTCTGTTTAAAAAAACTTGCAACAACATTACTATCCATTTTTTCATCTACATATTCTTGTGAATCATTGTTCTCAGTGATGAACTCTGTTAAGTCTCATAATAGAAGTAGCCTTACTGATGAAACTAGTAGCGCATGTATATCTCTCAAGGTTACAAAATATAAACCGGATATAAATTATCTATCATCAGGGATGCAGCAGCAGAAGTCTCATTGATTCTAAATAAAGAAAAGGTTCACAATTATTCGTTCTCTAATTTTCATTTGATGTATTCTGTTAAAAATATTAAGGATTCGCTTTTGTTTAATATAATACAGTGTGTATTTTTGTAGGTAAAATAACTTTTATATTTTCTCTGTGGTTTTTATGCATCATTCATAAAGGATTAAGAATCAATAAAAGAATATCTTTAGTTTTATATCCTTTTATTGTGTTTTAGTCGAGTAAATCGATATTGAGCTTGGTATTGTAATGTACTGAAAAAAGTTTACAAAAACTAATGGCTGAATGATCTGATAAACAAATCAAACTTATTGTTTACTCTTTTGCTGATGCTAAAAATAACGTCTTTAAATTGTGTGGATGTATATGACAACTAGATTTACACTGAAATGCTAATATAAAACATCCACGCTAACAACAGGGAAGAACAACCACTAAGTAAAAATTCTGTCACTAATTTTTACATTCATTCAATATCCCATGATTTATAAAATCACTCTTACAAAACTCTCTGATTTTACCACCCCGGTGTGATTTCTGATTATTTGAAAAGGTTCTCCCATTACGTAAAAGATACCAAATAATATGTGACCCGGAAATTTTGGTTGGCACGAGAGAAAATTTTGTATCAAAGATTTGGTCGATTTTGGCACACACACTCAAAAAGGTTGCCCACCTGCTTTAGGGGGTTGACCTACCCAACCTAACCCAACCTTTAGTAATACCAATCCTACGTCTTTCATTGCATCCTTGTTTCATTTCTTCATTCTCTCTGCTATACGTAACTTCCTGAACCATTTGCTTACTCAGAACACATCAGATTTACCAATTGACACTAAATGTACTCTGAACAAACTCATGTAAGCGGATTAGACTCTAAAATGAGAACTTGGTCCATGGAAAATATATATATATATATTTTTTTTATTGATTCATCTGTGAAATTTGAGTCTTGAGTTTTTGAAATGAGATGAAGATGCAGGTACAGTAATTATTTTTTTTTGTATCCTGTGTATTTAGTATTTGAAGTTACTGTACCTGTTCGCTCGTTACCTAATTGGTTCTGAAAAATTAGGTGACTTAGTGTTACCTGAGGAGGAGGGGTAATTGGTGAGTGTGAATGGATGATGGCACACACACACCCACACACACACACACACACACACACACACACACAGCACACAGCACACAACTCATAAGATACATACAGCATAAAAGATACACATAATATACACACAAACACATATAACACATACCACACTCCACCATACCACACCACCTCATACCACACCACCTCATACCACACCACATACCACACCACCACATACCATACCACACCACACCACCACATACCACAATACACCACCCCACCACATACCACAATACACCACCACATACCATACCACACCACCTCACACCACACCACACCACACGAGGAAAAAAAGAGAGAGAGGAACAGAGAAACAGACAGACGGACATAAAAACAGACAAACAGACATACAAACACAGACAGACAGACAGACAGACAGACATAAAAACACAAAAAAACACCCCCCTCCAAAAAAACAAAAACAAAAGTTTCCAGAAGACGTAAGGAAAACCCCTCCAGAAATAATACTGAAGGCACCATCATGGAAAATTACACCTTGATGATGAACTGAAGGAGGCCGTGTGTGATCCACCCTTCATACGAGAGTTAAAAACCGATTCCTGGGGGTTGAAATCTTGAGAAGTTTACTAAAGTTCCACCAAAACTTTTTCTCTCTGTTGGAGGGTAAAAAAATAAAACTTCAGACATTTCTCAGAGAGTCTAATGCATTTTGAATAACTAGGTAATGCATTTTGAAAGGAAATTTGATGTGTGGTATTTTTTTGTCGTGGGATTTTAGGATTGTGTGTAATGATGATAATTATATATTGTAGAAGGTTGTGGTCGGTGTCTTATAGTAATGGAGGCATAAGGTGATGTTGTCTTGATAGTTTATTATGTATTGTTACCTGGCATTGTAAAGTGCAAGGTGTATCTTTGTATTGGTAAACATACACGAACTGTAATTATACCGCCACCTTCACACCTACACACTACCACCTACACACCACCAGCACCACCTACACCACCATCACCACCTGCACACCACCACCACCACCACCACACCATCTACACCACCATCACCACCATCACCACCTGCACACCACCACCACCACACCACCGCCACCACCTGCACACCACTACCACCTGCACACCACCATCACCACCTACACACCACCACTACCACCTACACCACCACCACCACACCACCATCACCACCTGCACCACCACACCACCTACACCACCACTACCACCTGCACACCACCACCACCACCTGCACCACCGCCACCACCTGCACACCACCACCACCACACCACCATCACCACCTACACCACCACTACCACCTGCACACCACCACCACCACACCACCATCACCACCTGCACACCACCACCACCACACCACCATCACCACCTGCACACCACCATCACCACCTACACCACCACTACCACCTGCACACCACCACCACCACCACACCACCGCCACCACCTGCACACCACTACCACCTGCACACCACCATCACCACCTACACCACCACTACCACCTGCACACCACCACCACCACACCACCATCACCTCCTACACACATAATTAAATTCTCTCTGATAAACTTTCCAACAATGTGCATCGTCTTCAAAAGGCATCACGTATCACTGCTGTCGTTGTATTTGTCATAGTTGGGTCGATCAGTGTCGAGCAAAAGCGACACAGGTGATTGATGCACATCCCCTGGGCCACGTCTGGTAGTAGTGATGTTGATTTTCACCTAAACTAACCTCACCTCACCTAACCTTGGTTCACTGGTAACAAGCGGTGAGGTGGGGGATCACACAACACCAGACACACTCACTTAGTTTGGGCACTGGTTATCTGCACAGCCTGGTTTCATGGGTCCTCTCAACGAACGGACTCGCCAGCCAGCCTTCGCCGTGAACGGACCTCTTTCTAGAACCTTCTCTGCTAAAGCCTGCCAGCCTGTTTTTCAACCGTTGACGACCTGACCGAATCGACCACCTCACCACCATCATTACACACAACCGGTAAGCTCGTTGCAGACAACGCCCTTTCTGTGCTTCCCTACTGATCAGGGGTGACTCCTGATCAGAGGCGGCCCTGATCGGGTGATCTGTAACGGCTTTCTGTAGCGGATTTGGGCCGCGATCCCATTGGTGTTACTTGCACCTCTGGCTGTTTTACCTTGTTCTTCCTTCTTTTTTCGCTCTGGCCTGGGGACCTGCACCCTAGAGGTGTATTCGTCCTTGGGTCCCCCCTGTAACTGTTCACCTCCACTGTAGGGGTTTGTGAACACGAAAGGGGGTAGGAGCAGAACCCACCTCTCCGCCGAGCCTTCCTGGGAAACCGTGATCGTGCGTGTTCCACCTAGGAAGGGGGTCGCAAATCCTTAATCCTCCACCCCTCCCCCGAATAGGTACACATCAAGTTCACGCCTATAAGTGAACATTCAGTAACACTAGGGAAATAGGATCCCCTGACGGGGCTTTCGGGACAGTGTTGCGGGAACCACTCTACGACCACTCGACCAACAAGTGGCGGTGGGGAGTGTTGTAATTCTTGTAACAAACTCTGTCCTGGAATAGGTAGGTCTCAAGTTTGAAATCACGCAAGGGTGGCATGTCCACCACACACCCTCTAGTATGAGAGCACACCGGATACGGATACGCTCCCATGAAGGGGGCGTGACTGACGGAAGAAAAAATGAATTAGCAAGACTCCTTACTACAACACTACTAATCAAAATTTCCAACCTTATCACGACCAAGGACTCCTTCATCGCCTTGTGCCTGACTGAGAATGATGTTGACCAACTCCTATCGAACGACAGCACAAAGAAACTGAAGTCCGCGAAATTCGAAGTTGCAATCCCTCCTCAACTCCGAGCGAGGAAGTCAATCGTGATCAAAAGATTAGATAAAGCAATCACTGAAGAATCTAGCGAACAGGAATTGGCATCTGATATAGAAGACAAAAATGAATGGGCCAAGGTGGAGGAAGTTGTCAAGCTGCCCAGACTGCCATCCATGCTGAAAATACGGTTCACTGAAATAGCCATGGCCCAAAAAGCAATCCAGGAGGGACTGTGTCTCTCCTACTACCACGTTAGCAGCAGCCAGGTGGAGCAGGAGGAATTCTTCCCCATAACTCCATGCTGGAATTGCTACCAATATTCACACATGGCAACAGACTGCCCTAACAAGGACATCAAGCACTGCTCAGAATGCGGGAATAAGGGGCACACCTTCAGAGAGTGCAAAAATAAAGACAACCCCAAATGCTTAAACTGCGAAGGGGATCACAGAACACTGGCCACTCGCTGCCCCATAAGAAAAGCGATAGTCAATCAAAAGAAGGAGAAGGAGAGGGAGAAGACACAGGAACAGCAAAACAAGACATACTCAGCTGTAACCAAACTAACCAAAGAAACGACAAAGATCCTCGAAAAAGTCGCCACACCACCCCCCGCAAACCAACCTATTGTGCTTCAGCTTGGAAATAATCTTTCTGTAAAAATAATGACATCCATAATCCACGCCCACATAATGAATATAGCCAGACCTGGAACTTTCGCCAAGGCAGCAAGAGACATGTTCGCCGCCAACAACCTGCCAGATATGGAATTCCCAAATGATGTGCCTTCCTCTGAAATCTTCAACTTCATTTACAAATCAGAGAGCACTGAAATCCAAATACCAACAACTCACGAACCTTCAACTAATGAACCATCAACACAAGAACAGACTACCTCAGACATACAACCCGAGCCAGCAAGCGATGAAGAATCAATGGAAGACTCAAGCGAAGATGAAACCACCACAATAATAGAACAAGCCGCCAGAGTCAAAACCCCAAAAAAGAAACAAACAGGAACTAAGGTACCACCTGCTACGGAGAACAAAGATCTAGGGCATGAAACTGGTGTCCGATTCTACTCCACTACAGCTCCTCCCATAGTCTCAAAAGAAAGATTAATGGCAGAAATAAGGCAAGGCAAGATCAAATACACATACTCAGACAAAAACCTAGATGACTCACATATTGAAACACTAATGAAGAAGGGAAGAATCCTCACAAAACACAACAGAATAGAAAGAGTTGATCAGTCAACATTTAAAAAGATCCGCTTGGGCCTGGACAGGAGGCTGTCAGGGGAGCACCGGTCAGCAAAAATGGCGCAAACCAGCTCTAGACACCAGCCTTCATAATAAATAAGCTAAAAATAATCCAACACAATGTCTTAGCATGGATCCCACAAAGAGCAAGCGAATTATACAACACATACCGTAACATAGACCCAGATATTATTCTCATCAATTCGCATGGAAAGAAAAACTCAGAAAAAATAAAACTATTTAACTACACAGTATACCAAAAAAACAATCAAGACACACCTCATGATGGAATAGCCATAGCCATCAAACGAAACATACAACACAAGATACACGACTCATTTCAGGAAAACTTTCTGGCGATCGAAATTAACTGCCCAACAGGACCTATTATAATCGGCACCTGTTACCTCCCTCCAAGAAGACCCATATTCCCATTAGCAGACATGCTCAAACTCCTGAGAAGAAACATACCAGGATATTTCTTGGGTGATTTAAATGCTCGACATCGCGTCTTGGGACACCAGGACAACAACGCCGTGGGCAAGATCTTAAACACATTACTGAGTCACGGCAACGCAATTCACCTCGGCCCGGAATTCCCCACATACATCAGTGCAGGTAAAATCGGACATCCAGACATAGTATTAACAAACCAGCATCACCATCTTAACCTGCAAATGGAACCCGGCCCAATAACCACCAGTGACCATCTCCCTATCGTAGCCACACTCTCCACGTCGCCAATTCAGATCCCTGCCAGGACGAGATACAGCTACAGCCGATCCAACTGGGAGGAATTCCAAAATGAGTTAAGCAACCACCAAATAACCAGGCTAAACAACAAACACACCTCCCAAATAGACAGCACACTGGAGACATGGTACGGAAACGTGATCCAAGCAATGGAACACCACATACCCACGACCACTCACCGCACATTACCACACCCCCAATACACACATCAATCAAGAATTTTACAGACACAGTTTAGTAACTTATTCAAATTAATCCTAGAACATGGATGGACGCCAGAATACAGAATACAATATTACACCATACACGATCAACTAAGAGACATGTCCAAAGAAGCATACGTGAAGAACTGGGAGAAATTAATAACAGACACAGAAGCAACTTACCACGACCCGAAAAAATTCTGGCGAAAAATTAAAAACCTAATGGGAATCTCAAGCAACGAGACAAACTACATTTTAAATAGCAACCAAATCAAATTAACTGAACCCAAAGAACAAGAACCTGAATTCAGAAAATACTGGAGCAAAATTTTTCAAATAAGCCAAGAAGACAACCGGAACTTCTGTATGAATACCGAGCAACAAGTAACCAATCACATGACACACACAACCCACATCTGGCACCCAAGTCCCAGCATTGACACACACGCTTTGGACGATCTTTCCACACTGATTCAACCAATCACCGCAGAGGATATTCAGAAAACAATAATCAGTTTCAAAAATAAGGCCCCGGGCATCAGTAAAATTAACAAACCCATACTCCAGCATTTACCAATCAACATGATACACCAACTCAGTCACATTTTTAATGCAGCACTTGCCTCTGGCTACTTCCCAAGAAAATTTAAAACAGCAATCATCAGACTTATATCAAAACCAGGCAAATCCCCAACCCAAGTAGCAAACTACAGACCAATCTCTCTCCTAGAAATACCGGGAAAAATCCTAGAAAAAATAATTAACCGCCGACTGAGAACACACCTCGAATTTGAGGAGAAATACAACCCCAGACAGCATGGATTTAGAAAACATAGAGGAACCCATACAGCCTTAGCCCTAATTTACGAAAACATAGCAAACGCGATGCACAACAACGAACAATGTAACGTAGTACTAAGAGACGTAGCTAAAGCATTCGACAAGGTCTGGCACCTAGGACTCAAATACAAAATTACCACCCAAGAACTTCCCAACAACTTTACTTCCATTCTCTGCAACTTCCTTGATAATAGAGAGGCCAAAATTATCATAGGTAACCACACAGGCCCAAGCTTCAAATTATACAGCGGAGTACCACAGGGAAGCAACCTCTCGCCAACACTCTACACAATATATACGGCGGACATGCCACCTCCTGTACACGGAGAATATGTAGCCTATGCTGATGACGTCACACAAATCATCCGATATCCAGGCAAGGGCAAACAAATGATGGCAAGGATAACAACCCACGCCATCGAGCAAATCAACGAATATGAAAAAAAATGGAAAATTAAAACCAATACACAGAAACTAATGATAATACATATTGCCAGAAAAAACCCTACACCAATCACAGTCAACAACGTACCTATACAATACTCCAACCAAGGTAAAATTCTGGGACTCACAATAACAAGAACAGGCATAGCAAAACACGTAAAACAACGCAAACAGACTGCCCAATCACAACTCACGAAACTGAGACGATTCAGCAAAATGGACACCAAAATTCAACTACACCTATACAAAGCACTTATCCGCCCACACCTAGAATATCCACCAATACCACTCAACACGATCAGCAAATCCAGTCAACTTAAACTTCAAGCAGTACAAAACAAAGCTATCCGTAGAGCATCAAAGCAACTTCCGCCATACACCACCAAAATACAAGAACTTCACGAATTATTCGATATCGAACCACTGAATATACGTACACACAGCCAAGCACAGAGAGTATGGACCAAACTTGAAGAGATGGAGGACCCATTATTCTCCAAGTTAAAAGAAGAAGGAACAACTAAAATACACAGCTGGTGGCCTAAGAGCTTCCATGCTGACATTACAGAACAAGAACCACTCTACACAAAGAGATAAACAAATAACACTACCACCGGACAAATAAAAATTAACACTCACTCCAATAATGAATATCTAGCTAGCTTAACTCCTCCCCCCTCCCTCCTCAACCTCCTTCCCTGAGCGGACGGGCCTGTGCTGCACGCTGCCGCCACCCAATCATTTCAACTCGTCTCCGCTAGGTGGACAGCCCACCTGCTATCTACCCCTCCCACTCTTCTTCCCGTTTCTACGCTTTACTTCTTTCTCTCTCTCCTCTCCTTTCCCAGTGCAAAGTCATTTGCCACTTTACTTCATTATCATCATCATCATGGGTCCTCTCTCTCTTATCTGCAGGTCCCTATAATCCCTCGTCAGTTTGCTGCAGTAATCCTTCACTTTCTCTTTAATGTCATTGCTGGTTTTCTTACACCGTTCATTAACATTGTAAATGAACTTGGTATTTAATATTCCCTCAACTAACTTTAGTCCAAACAGTGCTCGGTTAAAGTTGCTGTTGTTATAATGTTATTACTGTGTTTCAACAACAAAGGTCTTTAAGCGCGTAACGAGGTTAGTAATTACACTATTCTGACATTTTATAGACACTTCCTGCAGTAAAACCTCGTGACTCTCGCAACAGATGCAGAGGTGCGTTGTCTCCACCACAGGGAATGACACTATCAATACTTTAGTGTGGGTCCAAGTGCTCTCTAATGCTTTCATCAAGTCCCGAGTGGCCGTGTCAAAGCGGACAGGGGTTTGTATCCCTCTGAGGCTGCTTATTAAATCTGTGATGTGTTTTAAGGTTATGTATATTGATTGGTGGTCCGCGGGGTTAGTCATTATTATAGTGTTGAAGGAGACAACCAGAACGTCAATATTTGTCTCCAGAGCTACATGTAATATAGCCCACTGTCTCTATGTAGCTCAAGTCAGCATTGTCCTATAATTCCTGAGTCACTGTGGGTGATACTGGTGGATGATACTGCGACTCTCATGTCTCTGTCTGACATCACCGCCCAGGATAAACTTTAGATTCAAGCTCCGTTTTGGTGCCTTAAAGTCCTTGGTCAATGTCTGTACGAGTTGCCTTTTCATAACATGTATCGCCCTCTTGCAGTCATTGGTCCTTCATTATGGTCTCAGTTACTGTGTCTGCTGCAGCAACAATGAGATGATGATCCGCCGTGACGTAATCTCTGGTGGCTTGTGTGACTCGTTGATGTTGGTTACTGTTCTGAGTTAACATATTCAGCAGCTGGTTTAAAGAAGCCGCGTGGCTCAGTATATGAGATGCATTCATTACATCAACAAGTTTCTGCTTCAGTATTCATGACGCAAGTATACAGCTAAACTAAGGTGTTAGGGAAATCTCAGACACTACCTGCGTGATATTATCAGAAGCTGTGTGTAGACGAGGAAGATTGGGATCAATCTTTGGCACGCCATCTGCCTCATCATAAAGCTGTTTTTTTATGAGTCAATAAACTGTTTTGTATAATAATGGATCATCCAATTTTTCAAGGCTGTAGTTGATATACTTCTCCAGGAGAGTAACACTCACCGCCATGTTTCCTTAAATGTGAGAATTGTCGCCTCAAAATATCCACAATTTTGTGAATTATATTATCCTCTGTGATCTCCTTCACAGTCAAGTATCACCCTTCAGAAATTTAATAAATTCCTGAGCCTTTCTTGGCGCTTCGCCTATAGAAATGTCTTTTGAGCAGACTAGATTAGATATTCCTGGTTGAGGGATGAAAGAAATATCTGGCCGTTCATTGGTTAGCTGTTTCTTTAGGTTTTAGATTGATATTCCTCGCCATGTTCAGCTACACTTTCCCTAAGATTCTCTAGGAAACAATTAAGTGTTGTCAATAAGAAAATGTTATCGTTACTGATGGATGACTGGGCCAGCAGTTGCCACATGTTCTCTTTGATATAACTGTTCGTTTCTGTTTGATTCTCCTGCGTTTTGAGCTTCGGTTCATCGATGTACTTCGCGTAGCAGTTTTTTGCCCCGTAGTATCGAGCTTCTACAGCAACAGCATCACTACTGAGTCTAGTGAACACCTCAAGGTCGCCTGTCTGATGTACTACCTATGATTAACTGAACCAATGACCAGCTATGTGGTTTCTTTGGGTTCCACACACACACACACACACACACACACACACACAATAATAGCCTGTGACCTGGTGAAATATAACGGATCCATCTCTACTTGTACTAAGCATTTCATATTTATTTTCTCTTTTCAGTAATAATTGTAACTATCAAGAACTAGTGTAAGTTGACCTGCAATTTCTCTGATTCTGGAATGTGTCGTTGTCGTATAGAATTGAATTGTATTGAAACAGTTTATTTAACCAGAAAAACATAGATACAGAGTGGATAATAATAACAATATTAACATGGCTGAGCCAGTTGAGAACCTGAGCTCTCCTGTAGGCACCTGATATATACTATACATAAATCTCAAGGAAGTATTATATAGCATTTAGTAACATCTGGAATAGTACAATAGCATGGTGGTAATAAGAACATCACAGAATGTTATCACGGTTATCACTTCAACGTCACAAGTGGAGTTCCCTAAGGCTCAGTACTTGGACCATTATTATTTATTATATACATAAACGACATAGATATCGGCATTGACAGCAACATAAGTAAATTTGCTGATGACACTAAAATAGGACGTGTTATCAAATCTGACGAGGACTCGGCAAAACTACAGGAAGATCTAAACAAATTTTTCGGAATGGTCTGAAAAATGGCAGATGAAATTCAACGTCGACAAATGTAAAGTACTAGTATAGGAGATGTAAACAGGGAAACCAGATACCAGATGAACAACGATGCCATAGAGAAATCCGACTGCGAGAGAGATTTAGGAGTAATGATAAGTAGGAACCTTGGCCAAGTAAACAATGTGTTTTTGCTCGTAACAAGGCTAATAAAATACTTGGGTTCATACAAAGGAGTGTTAGTTACAAGACTAGCGAGGTCATCCTAAAACTGTATCTTGCTCTTGTGAGACCACACCTGGATTACGCAGTTCAGTTCTGGTCACCGTATTACAGAATGGATATAGAGTCCTTGGAAAGAATTCAGAGGAGAATGACAAGACTAATCCCGGGCATTAGGAACCTTGAGTATAGAGACAGGTTAAAGCATCTTAATTTGCACTCCCTTGAGAGACGTAGAGCGAGGGGCGACCTGATAGAGGTGTATAAGTGGAAGGCAGGGCTAAACAAAGGGGACATTACAAAGGTACTCAAACTATCCAACCAGGAGCGAACTCGTAACAATGGTTTTAAATTAGACAAATTTAGATTTAGGCGTGAAATAGGTAAACACTTGGTTTGGAAACAGAGTAGTGGATGAATGGAACAAGTTACCAAATATCATCATTAACTCGAATACGCTGAATTGCTTCAAACATAGGTTGGATGCTCATATGAGCAATAGGGGTTGGGTGTAAACGGGACTGCCCAGTATGGGCCAATAGGCCCGCTGCAGTTTCCTCCATTCTTATGTTCTTATTTATTTATTTTATTTATTTATTATAAGTATTATACATAAATTACAGTGGAATTGAAAAACATAAATATAATGGGGAAGCAGAACAACTTGGGTTGTACAGTATTAAGGTTGTACAAGAGGACAGAGCTGTCAGGATTATGTCTAGTTGGAAATATATGTATTGCAATGGTAATTTCTTGTCTATTTACATGATAATTTCCGATAAAACGGTTTTGATGGTACAATAAAAGCAGGTACTGTAAATATAGTAAGTGTTACAAGATATATTAATACTTAGACAATAGATATTTTTTAAGAAATGGTTTAAAGGAAGGGAGCGTAGTCTTTGCTCGGATGGGTCGGGGTCAGTCTTTTTATTAGAAATTGCCACCCTATTACACACCGTAGTTTACAACAGGTAGAAAACAGTGTTTGTGATTTATTAAAGTCTAGAGAAACTGCTGGTGACATTTGTTGGTGTCAGAGTCCTCCACTCGACGCTGGAAACATCAAATTGTGCCGCCATTACGCTGTGTCTGTATTTATCTAAAAGAGAGAGGAATTAAATTTGGTTTATACAATTTACTCTCGCCAGTAACAGACAAAGACTAACTCGCCTGACAAACCTGGGACCTGACCTGAGATTGGACTTAGTTTAGCCAAAAAATTGTGTAATATAAAATATTTTGCGTTTAAATCGGTTGTTTTGGTCTATTATTTTAAAATTGGGTTTTATTATTTGTTCAAATGATCTGAAAACATCTTAGCTAGAATACGTGACCCCGAAAACATAATGTTTGGCACCATAAACATCTTCCTAGTTAGCATAATTCCTCAGATATTGAATTTCGATGGAAATTAGCCCGTTTGGGAAGATGGCGTCATTTGCTAATCACACACGCACACACACACACACACACACACACACACACACACACTTCAGACAATGTCACGGCGGTGTTTGCTGACCTCCAGACCCCGAAGAAAAGTTTTAGCCATGCAGACAAATTTTACCCTGCCGACCCTCACCCTAGCTGACCTTCGCTGCCACCTACACACACCACCACCTACACATTACGACCATTACCTACACACCACCTACACACCACCACCACCTACACACCACCATCTACACATCTTCCTTCCTCCCTTCCTTCCTTCCTTCCTTCCTTCCTTCCTTCCTTCCTTAGCTCCACGCATTTCTTCCCGATCTGACCTCAAACATACAAGAGCTAACCCCTGACCTGACCAAACCAAGTTACGATTGTAAACTTCATCTTGATTTGATCAGTAAACACAAAGTTGGCCAGAACAAGTTATAAAAGACCTCACTTATAACCACGTCATGGCCAGGTTAAACAAGTTATAAAAGACCTCACTTATAACCACGTCACTCTAGGTTAAGTTTTTTGTAGTGATGGTTCTTTCCAGTAAATCCGGCCTGGAATTTTAGGATTTTCTTACACAGGTCAAAATTTAAGGATTTTATTTGTTGTAAGGTTTTATGTCTATAGATTAGTCAGCCAGCTTACCAGTTCGCCAGCCAGTTAGAGAGCCAGCCAACCAGTCAGCCAGCCAGCCAGTTTCCTCCCTCCCTCATCTTCCTATTGTTGTCTCAGTTTATATGTCATTAAGTTCATTGAGTGTGAGCAAATCTCTCTCTCTCTCTCTCTCTCTCTCTCTCTCTCTCTCTCTCTCTCTCTCTCTCTCTCTGCTTTGTTTCTGTCTGTCTGTTTGTCTCTCAAGTGTTTTGTTTACCTCGTGTGGGTCATCAGCGGCCTCTGTGGTGCCAAATATCTCCTTACTTAACACGATTGACGTTAGCCTTCAGACCCTCTGTGTGTGTGTGTGTGTGTGTGTGTGTGTGACAAAACAAACCCAGTCACACAACCAAACACTCTCTAAGTCTTCATCCAAACACAAAAAAAACACAAAATTTCTATAAGGTAAATAAAACACCATAGCCTTAAGTATAACACACACACACACACACACACACACACACACAGTGGCAGAGTGTATGTCTTATATTCTCAACACTTTATTTACACTTAGAATATTATTAAAGAAAAAATGAGAAAGATATATTGGTGGTGGTGGTGGTGGTTAGTGTTAATAGTCTACTAGTGATGATAGTCTGGGAGATAGTCTACTAGCGGAGATAGTCTGGGAGATAGTCTACTAGCGGAGATAGTCTGGGAGATAGTCTACTAGCGGAGATAGTCTGGGAGATAGTCTACTAGCGGAGATAGTCTATTAGTGGAGATAGTCTGGGAGATAGTCTACTAGTGGAGATAGTCTGGGAGATATTCTACTAGTGGAGATAGTCTGGGAGATAGTCTACTAGTGGAGATAGTCTACTAGTGGAGATAGTATGGGAGATAGTCTACTAGCGGAGATAGTCTATTAGTGGAGATAGTCTACTAGTGGAGATAGTCTGGGAGAGAGTCTACTAGTGGAGATAGTCTGGGAGATAGTCTACTAGCGGAGATAGTCTATTAGTGGAGATAGTCTACTAGCGGAGATAGTCTATTAGTGGAGATAGTCTACTAGTGGAGATAGTCTATTAGTGGAGATAGTCTACTAGCGGAGATAGTCTATTAGTGGAGATAGTCTACTAGTGGAGATAGTCTATTAGTGGAGATAGTCTACTAGTGGAGATAGTCTATTAGTGGAGATAGTCTACTAGTGGAGATAGTCTATTAGTGGAGATAGTCTACTCGTGGAGATAGTCTATTAGTGGAGATAGTCTACTAGTGGAGATAGTCTATTAGTGGAGATAGTCTACTAGTGGAGATAGTCTATTAGTGGAGATAGTCTACTAGTGGAGATAGTCTATTAGTGGAGATAGTCTACTCGTGGAGATAGTCTATTACACTGTCAGTTATCAAGCTGTGAAAAGGAAATTATTAACGTATTGATAATTAAAGGTGTGAAAATGAATGAATATCCAGCCAGCCTCTCCAGTTGGTTAATTGGCCAATCAATCATCCGGACAAAGGTATGCTAACGATTACTTAATTAACCTGTACCACGTCAGTCAACCAGTCAACCAGTTAAATAAACAATTACCATGGATCAATTAACATGTCAAGCCCAATCATTAGTGAGTTAGATATATCTTCCAGTCAGTCAGTTATAGTCACTCTTTTGTTGACCTTTTTTTATAATTAACTGGTCGTCATTGTTGTTAGTACAGTCAGGTCGTATTAACGTAGTAGTGAGATAGGTCGTGAGTAGTGTTTCAGGGAAGGTCGTGTATTTTGAAGGGTCGTAGTTAGCGTTGGGGTATAAGTTATATGGAATATTCAGGCGGATTAGTGAGTTAGATATATCTTCCAGTCAGTCAGTTATAGTCACTCTTTTGTTGACCTTTTTTTTATAATTAACTGGTCGTCATTGTTGTTAGTACAGTCAGGTCGTATTAACGTAGTAGTGAGATAGGTCGTGAGTAGTGTTTCAGGGAAGGTCGTGTATTTTGAAGGGTCGTAGTTAGCGTTGGGGTATAAGTTATATAGAATATTCGGGCGGATTGAGACGGGGAAAGAGACAGAGAAAGGCACAGAGATAGACAGAGAGAGGCAAAGACCAACCGAGACAGAGAAAGACAGATAGGCAGACAGAGGTAAACAGACAGACAGACAGAGAAACAGAGAGACAGAGGCAAACAGACAAACATTTAGACAGATATAGAGATGCCCCACTTATGCTACAGAAACATAATAATGACCCCAGATAAGGGGAGACTCCTCAAAACTATTCTAAGGTGGACGTGACTGACAAGGAGACCTAAACAAGACCTAAACAAGACCAAAACAAGACCAAAACAAGACCAAAACAAGACCAGACGACTTAGGCGAT
>NW_024731237.1:0-6268 GCF_018991925.1 Homarus americanus | reverse complement strand
CTGTCCATGAGAGAAGCAAGGAAACACCAGGTTTAAGCCAACCATCTCAAGGACTGTCCCTGGCTTTTGTAGATGGTCATGGCAAAGCTCACTTTAACCGGGAACTGAAGTCGCTTGAACTCAAATGGCAGGTCATTGGTGATGAGAGGTATCCTTGGTATAAAACCGTGCTCTCCTTTAGCTTTTCCTGTCAGTATTGTAGCTTCTACTACATGTGGCATCATGTTTTTCTTGTGAGCGACTCGTCTCTCATTTTGAGTATGATGTCTCGTTTCTCAAACTCTTGACCGACAATCAGGATGGCTACCTCTTCAACTACAGGAGCATTGAATCTTCTTTCATGTTCTCCCTTAGAGGTCGTGTCTGCTTTGATCCTGACTTTGTACTCGTCAGAAGGCATGTTTTCCAGGGCATTTTTAAATGACTGTTCATACGTGTTGCGCTCAATCAGCATTTCTTGGATAGATAGGACAATGTCATGTCAGACACCTTGAATATTGCCACACCTGATAGTAGTCTGCTTTTCATGATCTCCCATGAAGTAGCTTTGGAGGAACTTTGCCTGCTCATCTTCCAGTGGTAAGAGGGATCCTGCTTTGTGATAGACTTGACCCTGGACTTTGAATGTGGGCATGTATCCGTGTTAACGAACTACTCTGTTAGCTCCAAAGGATGTCATCTGGAAGCATGAATTGTACTTCAGTATATTTTCCAAGAAGTGTTTTGACTCTGGTGTTGTTCCCAGCATGAGAGTTTTCAATGGTTGTGGTGGTTTTTTCCAAATTTGGCAGTCGTACTTTCCCATGAGAGCAGCACAGTCCAGCAGATTCTCCTTTATACTTCTTTGCACCGCAGTGTTCACATTTCACAGAGGGAGACTTTTCGTATTCTATCTCATTGTCATAGTTAAATGCTGCTCTTGCAAGTGGATGCCACTGTGTATTCTTTCTTAGAATTCTGGATCCCGCAGCTCTCTGTCTATTAGCATTCAAACGAATTTCATGCGCTTGATCATTTTCTAGAGAACGCCTTTCTGCTGTTTGCTATCTGTCAGCATTAAGATGGGATTCCCTTTCCTGATCGTTTCCAGTGACCGACTGTCCGCTGTTTGCTCTCTCTGAGCATTAAGATGGGATTCCCTTTCCTGATCTGTTTCCTGTGACCGACTGTCCGCTGTTCGCTTTCTGTTAGCATTATGACAGTATACCCTTTCCTGATCTGTTTACTGTGACCGACTGTCCTCTGTTTGCTTTCTGTTAACATTAAGATGGGATTCCCTTTCCTGATCTGTTTCCTGTAACCGAATGTCCGCTGTTCGCTTTCTGTTAGCATTATGACGGAATTCCCTTTCCTGATCTGTTTCCTGTGACCGACTGTCCGCTGTTCGCTCCGGGCGGCTCATCCGCTAGGCCACGGTAGGACGCCACCCTCCGGGAGGCTCCACATTGTCTCAATGTTCAGTCCCCAACACGTCTTCTTCTATCAATAGTTCGTTAACGGTGTATGTAAGTTCCACCATGTTTTTTACTACAACAGTACAGCAAAGTATATTTTCTTAGCATTAAACTGTTATTATTTTATTGTCTAATCATCACTACATATAACATCATCCATCATCACTACATATAACACCATCCATCATCATTACATATAACACCATCCATCATCACTACATATAACACCACCCATCATCACTACATATAACATCATCCATCATCACTACATATAACACCATCCATCATTACTACATATAAGACCACCTATCATCACTACATATAACATCATCCATCATCACTACATATAACACCATCCATCATCACAAATATAACACCATCCATCATCACTACATATAACACCATCCAGCATCACTACATATAACACCATCCATCATAACTACATATAACACCACCCATTATCACTACTGTCGTGATCCCAATATCCTTTATACCTGGGGAGTGAAACCTACCCCAAGTTATCATCAAATAAAGGAACAAACAGGGAACACGGTAATAATTATCCCCACAAAAACCGACTCAACTGAATGTACTTGAATAATAAGAATAAGTTGGAGTAAGTGAGTCACAAATGGGATGATAATTAAATAATTCAATTTATGTTCTTAAAAGATTACTGTCTAGCAACCATGGAATTTAAGGGAATAAGTGATTGTATATTAAAATAAGAGTGATGCCGAAAGGGTGAAAATGTGCCGTTAAGGAGTTAAATCAAATGTATACTACTTAACATTAACTATATTAAACACAGACATTACAATATATACACAGCAATCACAACCAACTGGTTATTTCCTACCAAATAGGAGATTCCTTAACACCAGGATCCCTTCCTAGGCCTAAGTTAACGTGCCACTAATTACCAGATACCACTAGGGTATTGTAGATGACTGAACAAAGCACGTCTGTACTGGGTGGGTGTGGACACGTCCTGCCTATAGCCTATACCAACGGTTACTAGAGAGAGAGTCTGTGGCCAGCATATGAGTGAGGAGCGTCTTAGATCACGTGACTCAGGACAGTTGCCAAATAGTCTTATAACTAATTAATACTACTCTTGGTTTGACTTAACAGAGTAACACAAATGATGCATATTAATGACATACATAGATAAACAATTAACCTAAGTAACTAAGAACAACAATAAGATAATAGTAAAAATAACAAGTTATTAATAGCTTGTGTGGAGTGGAGGCGTAAACAGATACCACACGACATGCTTGTTGCTATGGGGTTATGGGCACATGACAAAGGGTATATGATGCTCTGTGTGTTCGTGCATGCATTGACACTGTGAGCTGCAGACCAGTAAGGACCCTTGGTCTCACCTACCGCTCGACCTGAGTGGGCCAGTAATTATGGTTTCTGACTGTGTATATATATATATATATATATATATATATATATATATATATATATATATATATATATATATATATATATATATATATATATATATATATATATATATATATATATATATATATATATTGATAAAATCACACCGGGAAAAGGGAAACAATGGGGCACCTTAGCTTTCGTCTTTATTCAAGACATCAGAGGCAACTGAAGAAAGACAAAAGCTAAGGTGCTCCATTGTTTCCCTTTCCCCTGTGTGATTTTATCAAGATTTATCTTATCCACGTTTTCATTGTGGATCTACATGAAATGTATATATATATATATATATATATATATATATATATATATATATATATATATATATATATATATATGCAAGTAAATCACTGTAGGTGCGCGTGATCTAGGTATATGCTGATAACCACAAGGAAAGAAGAAAACACAAAGTTCCCAAGCGCTTTCGTGTAATTCACATCTTCAGGGGTGAGTACAGTCTGTACTCACCCCTGAAGATGTGAATTACACGAAAGCGCTTGGGAACTTTGTGTTTTCTTCTTTCCTTGTGGTTATCAGCATATACCTAGATCACGCGCACCTACAGTGATTTACTTGCATGCATACATACATACATATATATATATATATATATATATATATATATATATATATATATATATATATATATATATATATATATATATATATATACACATATACATACATACATATACATACATACATATACATACATACATATACATACATACATATACATACATATATACATACATACATACATATATATGCATATATATATGCATATATGCACATGTAACTGGTCGGAATTTACTGGACTTTTAATTTCCCATTTGACTTGGGGTTTATTGAAGATTATTAGATGGTAATTGCAGTGGAAGCGCCCCTTTGAGAAAATCCCGAACCAGCACAAGAACACTTAAATCTACTAAACAAAATGAATTGTCCGTGACCCGTGGAAGGATAGCATCTGTGACTGGGATGAATGAGCCACACTGTAAAATTTACACTTATATTCCCTCCAACACTACAAACACAATCAAATAGTGGTACACCAATATGCGCACTTCTTAACCTGAACTTAAAATACTACTCTGGGGAATAAAAGTTATACATGATGTTGAAATTATTAGAAACTCAGGCAATGCCTCATTAGAGGATAATAAGTTTAAAGTATAAGAAATGTTGCTTGCACACATGAACCAGGCCTTAAGGGCTTTCAACAAAATATCAATCACTGAGAAAATGGTATTAAAAAAATAAGAAATTGATAACTCTACAATTAATATGCCTTAAGGGCACTCACCAAAATTATATCCAGCACTGAGAAAATGGTATAAAAATCAGAGCTTATTAACTCCACCCTGAATAGGCCTTCAGGGCGCTCAACAAAATTATATTACCCCAACAGATACACACCTCCTAACCTAACTTAAACACTACTCTGGGGAACAAAGGTTATACCTGAGATTGAGATTATAAAGAAATATGAAATGCACACAGCATACATTAGTAACTGAAAAAATAGTATTAACTACACTCAAAAATATTGTCACTATTATTAAGAAGTTACTGAGTCCACCAATGCCCGTGAACCATGCTTCCTAACCTAACACACACACAGATTCCACCTGCACTCCGTAGTCGTTTAAGGCACAACCAACAGGCACCCGTAGTTTAAGGCCCAAATCAGCCTTTCTCCACCTTGGAAAGTGTACCTCTAACTCCACTGACTCTTGGCCCCAGTGTGCGGCCCTGTATCACTCAGCTGGCCTCACTTTACCCCCAGTACATCCATGAAACGGAAGGGAGTGAGCCAATCAGACCTTGTACAGTTGAGAGAAGCTTTAGCTTCCCGTTAACAAGAGGGTTTCACTAAGCTGCTCGAGACATGTGGTGTTGTGAGCCGAGGTAGAGGAGAGCTGATGACCCCAACGATCGTCCCGTCGTCAGCTGGGTACCCAGACGGCTAGATTCCCTCAAGAGATCCTTTGATACCCCGCTAAACAGTGACAGGCCTACACTGATCGGTCCAATGGCGACAATCGCCACCCTCAATCATCAACGGCAGTCTCAAACGGCAGTCAATCTCTCGCGGTCATCACTCTCGCAGTCAATTTCTCGCAGTCAAGTGGGTTCTGACGGAAACCCTGAAATGAACTCACTGTTAGCTCTTGTTAACTTTACCACTGCCCTATCTAACCCTGTCTGAGATCGAATGAGACTTACTTGTTATACTGCAATAGTGCAACGCAGGTGACTAGGCCACGTGACTATTTCTGTGGACGGACGCGCAGGGATGTCCTGTAGGTCCAATCGCTTTCACGTGACTGAGGACCAGCCAGCGTCGCGTCTCTCCAAGGCGCTAGCTTAGGCCTACGTGACATATTTTACGCCTAACTAATAACTCCTTGGGACACCCGTGACATTATTCAGACTGATAAACGATCTATAATAATTTCAAATTCAATAATAGTCCCTGTACTTCATGAATCGCATCATTATTAATTCGGCAAATTACATTTAATATCACTTAGGCCTAGTTCCACAACCTCTCGCTATGTGCAGGGAGCACTCTCTTCCCTCCAACGACCTTGAAAGCTCAGTATCGCCAATTGCGCCGTGTTTGAAATTACTCTGAAATTTCTGAATATTACAATCGACCCCCCTAAAAAAAGACAGCACTGTCCTCATGTGCTGAGAAAAACATGCATACGACCCCCCTAAAAAATTGTTCTAAGAAACTGCATCTTACCCCTTTAACATGCTAAACGCAGCATTCCCGTCTTCTCCACTTCTCTCTCCCGCTAACATTCGACCCCCCTAAAAAAAACAGCACTGTCCTCATGTGCTGAGAGAACAATTTAGAAGCCACCTTCAACTCTGCCGTATTCCATCTCGCAGCCAGCAACCCCATTTCTTGCCTAGCCCAACTCAAAACCAACCAGAACATCACGCTCCCCTTTTTCCTGGCCCTTAACTAGAAAACCAATGTCAAAATTAATACCAGCCCAAAACAAACATGCTCTCCTTTGGCCTGGCCCTTGAACTAAGAGAACCAGTGTCAAAACAATACACAGTCCAAAACAAACATGCTCTCCTTTGCCTGGCCCTTGAACTAAGAGGAACCAGTGTCAAAACACTACTCAGTCCATCTCAAACATGGTCTCCTTTGCCTGGCCCTTGAACTAAGAGGAACCAGTGTCAAAACAATACTCAGTCCACGTCTCCGAACCTCATGCCGGCAGACCAACCCTCTGACAATGTACCAGTCCATATTAGTGAGGCCCTGGACATTACAACCATACTCTCAATCCCGCTCATGACAGCAACTCAATCCCGCTCGTGACAGCAAC